>NC_134702.1:180231345-180278845 GCF_043290135.1 Rhipicephalus microplus
ACCGATGGCGTAAGGAGCTTCATCCCTAAATATTGTTAACGATTTGGAGTACTAGATACTCTACTATGGGAAAACATAAAGCCGTCCCCACATAGCGAACCAAACAGCTGTTTAGGAAAAGTGGTTAATTATTTGGAGTACTAGTTACACTACTGTGGGAAAGCTTAAAGCCGTCCCTTGGGCCCCACACTTGGTACCGAACCATGAAGGGGGCCACACGTTCTGTATTTAGAAAAAGTAGTTAACGATTTAGAGCACTACGTGCTCTACTATGGGATAACTGTGTGCCGTCCCTGCGCAGCTTCCCACGCAGTATACATACTGCTAAAGAAGAAGTCGTTTCGCATATTCACGCGGTGGCCACACGTTCAGAAAAATTTATTGTCACAAACATCAATAACGTTTAAGAGAACATTTTCTTCTTGGACGTACACTAACAATTATGACAAAACAGACGTCATATACACGAACATAAATATGAGATTACGTTGGAATAACATGTACATTCGATGGTTCACACAAACACGACCACAAATTCTGTTTACAAAAAGTTCCATCATGGGACGTACACACCTAAGGAACGAGCGTCTGTACAACAGGCACAATAACAAACAAAAGACAAAGCACAACATACATTACACATGTAAACAAAAGTGTCCAAGTCCGTAGGAGTCCATAGTCTATGGTACTAATAACTACACACACTACATATATACACTAATCACAATATGGACAATGTACATGATGATATATGTACAGAATTTACAAGACTTGGTAAAGATGGTAGAAAATATGTACAACAGGTATAAATATTCATAAATGTTACATAACTTACAGCGTTAGATTGAAGTACATATATAGAAGAGCTCACACCCATATGGGACATACGCAAACACATAGAAATAGTAAACACATACTGATTACATGCACTAATCAGACATTGATAGGTGGCCTGGCTATAGGAACCAGGCCAGGTGGAAGTCTAATCGAACGCGTCTGTCAACTACGGACAGAAAGCGGCATGACCATTGTCTCAGAAATTCTTCCTTCCCAAGAAAGAACAATTCCTCCGACAGAAACGATAAGAGTTTAGAGCAGAGGCGTTCCAGAATTGGAAAAAGAGCACGACGACGATGACCTGCCGCAACAGCTTCGCACCTATTACGCCACAAATAAAAAGCTTCCGCAGCTATTAGAAGGCGTGCAAAGCGACTACGCGAGCAGCGACCAGATGTTACGAAGCGATTAACACCTAGGCCACGAAAACTAGCGTTAACTGACTTCCAAAGCACATTTGCGATGACACATTGCTGCAGCATATGCTGGTTAGACTCCTGTAACGCGCAGTTAGGACAAGTGGAAGATGGGACCACGCCCCACTTCTCCAGTCTGTCCCGTGTTGGGAGTACTCTCCATCCAAGACGCCACATAAAGTCACGAAGGTGACCAGGCAGAAACGATGCCGTTATCGTGCTCCACGAGACATGCGTCGATCGTGCTAGGCGAGCTGGAGAAACTAGAGGAAGCAGAAGAGCCGTCGTTGTATCTACTATGCGGCTTTCGAGAATGTCCACATCGGGACAAACCTGCTGCGCGTGTCGATAAAACGCTACTGTCGTTGAGTAAGATGCAGGCACGTTAAGTATTTGCGGTGCTGAATTAAGCCGTGCATCTGGTAGTAAATAGCGTAACTTGGTGCCTAAGAAATAGCAGGCAAGATCACGCGCGGGGCACTGATCACCATGCAATAACTGAAGTAAGAATCTTAGGGCAAGCAGCCGGCAGCGAACAGAGATGAATGGGAATGCGAAACCACCGCAGTTTTTCGGTTGGCCAATAGCTGCTCGGCGAACCAGCCCTGTTCCACCCGACCAGAAAAAAGAGCCAATGAGGGATTGCAACGACCTAGTGATTCGTAATGGGGGCTGTAAGACATGAGATATGTACCATGCACGTCCGCAAAACACCGTCTGTGCTAAATACCTTCTTTCGAGCATCGGTAAATCATACTCTTGTGCTTCCCGGACGTGTCGCTTTACATCTTCGACTACTGAATTCCACAAGAAGGCTGATATGCCGTAGCAAGTATAATCGAGACCCAGAATGCGAATGGAGTCAATTTTTTGAAGACCAAAAGGGACTTAGGCAGGCGTCTGGGGAACCAATGAATAAATATCGACATTTTGAAAAAATTAACGCAGCACCTGAAATCGTGCCATACGTAGCAAAACGTCGTAGGCTACGAGATAAACTGTCCTCATTCTTCAAATACAACGTGACGTCATCAGCAAATGCAATCACCATCACGGTACCACTACCTGGAAGAGGAAGGCCTCTAACGTAAGGATCAGCGATTAGCAATTGAAGGAATGGTTCGAGGCTGAGTACAAAAAGTGCAGGCGATAAAGCACACCCCTGGTGAACACCACGGGTAAAAGGAAATGGCGCACTCTCTAAACCGTAAAGAAGAAACGTGCTGCGTATATTTCGGTATGCGTTTCTGAGAAGCTCAACGAAGTTTTGCGAGAAGCCAGATGCTGCCATTACGCTAAATATAAAGCTATGTTCGAGGCGATCGAATGCCTTTTCCTGGTCAAGTGAAACCAAGAGTCCCCGTGCTGATCTTGTTAACGTGTACGCAACTATATCATGCGTAACAAAGGAGAGACTGCGGATTTCCCTTCCAGGTATATAGAACGCCTGATGAAGACCTATTAAGGAGAGCATCAGGCTTCTCAAACGCCGAGTGGTAACTGCCGCGAAAGTTTTGTAATCAACGTTGAGGAGCGTTATTGGTCTCCACTCCTCTGGGCGAACCGACGATGGGTCGTGTTTAGGTATTAAAACAATTCGACCATTGCGAAAACTATCAGCAAAATCAAAGTTCTCAAAACAGCTGCAAATAACAGAGGTGAAAAGAGCCCCAATGTTGTCCCAAAACGTTAAATAAAACTCAACAGGCAACCCGTCCGGCCTGGGGGCCGAGCCACGCTTCATGGAAGACAGTGCCTCTTTCACTTCGTCAGCTGACGGACTTGTGCAAAGTTGTTCAGCTACTGCAGGTGAAATTCGAGGGAGCCTACTTAACCATGTGGCTGCCTCGATGGTACCGCGATGTGATGACATTGTCGTACGAGCCATGTTGGCAAAGTGATCTAGGAAAACTGATTGATCACGTGTCGGCGGCAACGCAGTGTGTAAGGATCTGGAAGCCGGAGTTCCTAGTCGACTCGACGGGTTGAGAAGCTAGCTTTTCGCAAAGCGTAGTACCTAGGGTGAGCACATGGATTATGTCTGCAGCGCCAAGTAGCCGCCGTCAACGACGAAGCTACAATAAGGCGTAGAAAACGACTCCTTAACTCTCGCTGCCATGCACGCATCAAGGAAGTTAGCCGACCAACCCGAAGAGCAATACGCAGCTTTGTGGCAGTGTCTGCTAGTTTTTCGGACGTACGGCGTCTAAGGGCCCGCCCTGCTACTGAGCAATGTAAACGCAACTGTGTCTTGAGCGCGTCCCACACCTCCGGACCACATCCCAAAAAAGAGGCGCGCAAGATTCTAGATAAACTGGAGCGTGAACGCGCGTCGTGCAGAATGCGGATGTCAAGACGCCAAGGTCTCACTGATGATGAAAAAATAAAGTGAGCCTCGGGCGTCACTGGTCAGACAAATTCTGTTTAGGAAAAAGTTATTGTCACAAACGTCAATAAAATTTAACAGGACATGTCCTTCTTAGTCATACTCTAACGATGATGACAAAACAGACGTCATTTACATGAACATGGATATGAGATGACGTTCAAAGAACATGTACATTCGATGGTTCACACAAACGCTATGAGGCTGGGTGTACAAAGATGCACAGAAAACGCTGTAGGCATTAATGATGTTCTGACTTGTTTCTTGTGTCCACGTTCGCACGCCCCATTTTTTAGAATAAAGCGTGCCAACTAGCTCCGTTGCTTTAAGATATTTTGACATCGCTGCTCAGTCAAACATAACATTACAACAGTTACGATGAACCGTTATTTAATGATCTGCGTAGTGCTTTTATTCGCAGACAAACATACTTATGGTTAGCGCAGAATTCAGCTAGCGGAATCGTTTTCAACTGGAGAAGGGCACGCATGCCGTGGTACCTGGCAAGAAAGATCGCATCCTCCTTGGTTCCTTGAAAGGAGCCGCCATTCGCTCCTTTGTCGGGCGTCTCGTTACAGCAGTTAATTTAGTCGGATGGCTCCCAAGCGGCGCCCAAACCCGAGGAGAAGCGCAAAAGCAGCTCCGTCGAGCCCTGCACAGTTTTCAAGGAACCAACTCCCAGCTGGCTGATGCTTTGTGTGCTAGATACCTATGCCGCACCACGGATCCCAACAGGAACGCATATGAACACGCAGGTAGAGAAAACAGTCAGCTCGATGCCCTTTTTGAAATGCGCGATCTGAAAGCAGCATTGAAAAAAAAAATGCGCAGGGGCACTGCCCCGGGCCGAGACCTGATCACGGTAAAACTGTTAGCAAATCTGTCAGACGATTCTTATCGGCATCTATTGCAGTGAATTAACGTGATCTGGGATGGCCAACCACTGCCAACTGAATTAAAAACAGCAGTTGTCACATTCATCCCCAAACCAGGCAAGCAAATCAGCACGGACAACCTCATACATATATATTAACTTCATGTGCCGGCAAATTAATGGAAACAATGGTTAGAGACCGTCTCGCCACGTACCTCGAGGGCAAGGGGCATTTCGCAGATTCCATGTTTGGCTTTAGGCGTCACCTGTCTACGCAAGATATCCTCTTGCAACTAAAACGAGACATTGTCCAACCCATTCTCTCGACGCACAATGACCGGGCAATACTTACACTCGACCTTAAAGGCGCATTCGACAACGTTAAACATGAAAGCATTTTGAATAACTTGAGTAGTACCCATTGCGGTAAGAAAATCTTTGCCTACATGAGAGACTTTCTCTCTGAGAGACTGGCGTTCATTCGAATAGATAACGAGGAAACTAGGAATATGGACCATTCAAAATGGATACGCGGGGAACCCCGCAAGAAGCTGTCCGATCTCCGCTGCTACACAACATTGCCATGATGAAGCTCCCGCAAGCATTGGCAGTAGTGGAAGGAACATATCATGCAATATACACCGATGGTATAACAATCTGGACGAATCGGGGCAGTTTAGGAGAAATTGAAGGCCGCCTGCAGCAGGCCGCCTCCATTGTGGAGGACTATGTGGCTCAGTGTGGGTTGCAGTGCGCTCCAACCAAATCTGAATTCCTGCATATCAGAGAAAACATTATAGAAAGGACGACGCTGAACTCGATGGTACCATGATCAACGATACGAGAGGTTTCAGAACTACGAATTCTTGGCTTTTTGATTCACAACAGAACAAAAAACAGCACCACGCTAGGCAAGCTATGGAAAATTGGAGAACAGGTAGGGCACATGATCCGCTGAGTGTCAAACAAGTGCGGGAGGCTACGAGAAAGGGACGCGATTCAGCTCGCCCATGCTTTTGTAACTAGCAGAATTCTATATTTAATACCGTACTTACGAATGACTAAACACAAAGAGAACCGAGTTGATGCTATTCTTAAGAAAGTAATTAAGCGCCCACTTGATTTACCCATCAGCATTTCAAATCAGAAACTCTCTGCATTTGGAGTCTTTAACTAGATCTATACAAGAGCTCCAAGAAGCCCACCTCACAAATCAATATATGCGTCTTACGCAGACGCCCCCCCCCCCCCCCCCCCCCCCCGGACAGCACCTACTGGACCGCCTCTTGATCCGGCACGAATGCGAAATTGAAAATGCGGAGCGTATTATTGAACTTTGGAGAACAAAACTCTGGGTGTCCCCATTTCCCCGAAATATGACCAGGGAGGCGCTCCAGGGTAGAAGGCAAGCGCGCGCTGAGGCACTTGAACAACGGCTTGGCTCCCGTAATGGTGTTTACTACGTCGATGTGGCTGGGCCGTCACCTAGGGGATACTACATGGCGGCGGTAATACATCAAGGCACGCAGGTGGATGACCTCACTTTCAAAGCCACAAGCTCAAGTAAGGCGGAGGAGGTGGCCATTGCACTGGCAGTATCCCATCCAAACTCAAAACAAATAGTTACAGACTCTCGAAGAGCCTGCGAGAGCTATCTTGCAGGAGAAATCTCTCCATTGGCTAATAGACTTTTAAAATTCAGCATCAGGAACCGCGATCCTACCACAAAACGTCTTATATGAAGTTCGGGACATCGGGTTCTATGGGGTAACGAGGCTGCACATGCAGCAGCCCACATGCTTACTTCCCGGGAAGCTCCCCGTTCCCCTGATAGACCTGAACGTCCTACACCTTTAACACGGTTTCGAGAAATCAAAGAATACTACATTGAGCAACGCCGCGTGTATCCCGCACCAGCGAAGGGACTCTCGAAAACGGAGGAGCGCATCCTGCGGCGCCTACAGACAAACACGTACGCTGCTCTGTCCTGCCATACTCAAATATTACGACCCAAAAATAAGTGGGCAGTGCCAGTACTGTGGGGAAGTGGCCAAAACTTACCATATGGTCTGGGCCTGCCGAATGAACCCAAAATTAACCGCCTTTCCTAACCCCACCAAAGAGGACTGGGAGACGACCCTACTCAATTGCTCCACACTAGAGGAACAGTGAACTCTAGTCCAGTGGGCTCGGGTGGCGGCCTCGACTAATGACGTCCCGGACTAGGGATGTCAACCAGCCCGGTGGGGATAAGGGCTAACTGGCGCAGCCAGCATCAATAAAGGTTTTTTTCTCCTCCTCCTCCCAAGCGGCCCGGTGATAATTCTACAGCAATCGGTTCGGAGAAGCGCCCGAAGAATGCTGATTCCCCGATACCAAATGCTGTGGCGAATGCTAGATACATGCACACACAAAAAAATAAAAAAAGAAGTTCACCGCCATACCCACAAAGTGCATGATGTTAGAAGAGCTTTTCTTGGCGGTACCATTTCTCTAGGAAGGCCTGTTAACAAGCTTGCGCATGATGTGTACGTCGAAGGCAGTGTTGTCAGACACGTTTCAAGGCCAGCCCTGCGCTGTGTTGGCCACGTCGATCGGCACGTTAACAACTTGCCCCTTTATGCCACACTGGCCACTGCCGTGAGTCAAATGCCTAACGCTCATAAATGGCAGACGTGGAGCTATTACGCGTTGTTCAACGGGGTTGAAAGCAGGTAGGTGAGGGGGATTATCGGTACCCGTGCGTAAATCTCATCGTAGGAACTTGTCAGGTGCTGCCGTGTTTACAAAGTGGTGGTGGTGGTGGTAGTGGTTAGAAGATGAGAAGAGACACCTAATTTCTGCAACCCGATCGGGAGCACGGCGCAGTTCCTGCGGGGAAGGGAAAAGGGAGAAAAGTGGAAAGAAGAGAAAAACATTAAGGGAGCAGTGGCACAGTCGTCATCAGCCCGAACAGCAGTTCGGAAGCAAGGGCAGGGCTGGCAAGGGCCCGTCCTCAGCGGTAGGGCCTACAAAGTGACGAGAACGAGGTGGACGTAGTCATGAGGATCCTCCTCTCCCTACCGGCCTGCCTGAAGGGGCGCGCGTTTGCGCTTGGCCAGGCCAAGCCAAACACCACTGACACCCTCCTCTCTTACTCCTTCTTTCACATTCATTTCTCTAGTTTAGTGTGGTTCCACAATGGCTCCGGACTTTTCTACGCTACAAATCAGACGTCCGAAAAAATTATCATTCCTAAAGGCTTGCGTTACAGAATCCCACCCTGTCTCTTGCCCCGCTTATGCCGGCGTGTTCTGACCTTCCTTCTATTAGACGTTCCTTATGCGTTTCTGCTCTTGCTGCGATTATTAGTCCAGAGGTGACCTCTTCGCAGACAGATGAGTTGCTTGCCTTGCTACGAAAGCATGAAACATTTCTCATATCTGGGACAGACGTTCATATATCACGCATCGTATCGCTAACAATGGCACTTCCATTGTACGCCAACGACTATATCACGTCTCTTCATCCGAGCGGAAGGTCATTGAGAAAAATGTCGCTGATATGCTGCAACGGAGCATCACACGTCCCTACGCGAGTCCTTCGTGATCTCTCGTTGTTTTAGTACGAAAAAAAGGCGGCTCCGCGCGAATTTGTGTAGACTACAGGGTACTTAATAAGCTCACCCGCAAAGATGTCTACTCTATGCCATGCATAGAGGATGCCTTTTATTTGCTGCAGGATGCCGAGTACTTCTCAAGCCTAGACCTGCGTTCGGGTTATTGGCACATTACCCATGCACGAAGACGACAAAGAAAAGAGAGCGCTTTCGACATCAAATGGGCTGTAAGAATTCAACGTCATGCCGATTGGCCTTCGCGATGCTCCAGCAACATTCGAGCATATGATTGACAGAGTTTTATGAGGCTTAAAATGGAAGACTTGCTTGTGCTATTCGGACGGAATCGTTATTGTATCGTCAACATTCCATCAGCCCTTGTAACGACTCGTCGAAGTTCTCACGTGCCTTGCAAACGCAGTTCTTGAGCTAAACACCAAGATGTGCTGTTTTGCGAGCAAGACAATAAAGTGTTAGGCCACATCGTAAGCAAGGACAATATTCGTCCCGATACAGACAAGCTTTCCGCTGTCCAACACTTCACCTGTCCTAAAAATTCAAATTTGAGCTGTTTCTTTGGCCTCGCTTCCTTTTTTCACCGTTTCATTCGACACTTCACCTAAATAGCTTAGCCTTTGCACAAGTTGCTCGGAACAGGCGTCTCCTTTGTGTGGTATCCTGAATGCGAGTTGGCGTTTGCCCAACTGAAGCGTGCCCTGACATCCGAACCAGCCCTTTGCTATTTCGACGACACCACGTCTACACTGCTGTATACAGATGCTAGTGGTCATGACATTTGTGGTATTCTCCTACAGCGAGACAAACCTTCACCTGATAGGGTCGTCGCTTACACCAGCCGTGTGCTCACCCCTGCCGAAAAGAAATACACCATCTCCAAGCAGGAGTGCCTAGCGGTCGTTTGGTATATACAAAAGCTTTGACCTTATCTCCACGACCACCACTTTATTGTGATTGTGGACCATCACGCCTTGTGCAGGCTTTCGACACTCAAGAGCTTGTCTGGCCGCCTTGGTCGCTGGATTCTTTGTTTGCAAGAATATCACTCTAGTATTAAATACAAGTCGGGCAAAAACATCAAGATACCGACGCGCTTTCGCGTTGCCCACTTCTTTCCGAGCCACATCAACCTATCAAACCTATCACCACCACACGTGACGAGCTTTCAACCGTCCCTCCCCAACACGTTTCGTACTTGGCTACTATGGACCCCACTTCTCCAAACAAGTGTGGTTTGCTGTTATCCTACCAGCGTGCTGATCCTAACTGTTGCCGCCTCATGGAAAGTCTTGACGGGACTTCTCGGCCCCTCAACGTCCGTCATCGCCGGCAGCTGACGCCATTCAAGCTCGAAAACTGCGCCCTACACCACCATATATCTACCGCCCTGATGGTCAACGCTGGGGCCCGTTCTACCGCGCTCTGCTCGGACTCTAGTCTTCTCCGCATATTAAGACTGCTGAACACCTGAGCTTCCAGAAAGCGGACGACCGCATAAGATGTCGGTACTACTGGCCGGGCTTGCACAGCAGTGTAGCGAAGTACGTTGCCTCGTGCGCCCTTCGTCAGCGTCACGAGCTCCCTACATCAGCTCAAGGCGCACAATAACCACCGCTCCGATGTCCCCTGCAACCATTTGAGGTAGGTGGCGTTGAACTGTACGGTCCGCTTCCTATGACTGTCACGAGCAATTTATGGATAGTTACAGCTGTCGACCACCTGACACGCTACGTCTAAACTGCTTCCGTGCCTTCTGCATCAGCTTCGGAAGCTGCCGACTTCATCTTTCGAGCAATAATACTTCGTCACGGTGCTCTTCGTGTAATACTAAGCGACAATGGAAAAGTATTTCTTTCAGAACTCATTGAAGAAGTGTTCAAGGCATCCGGTACATACCACCCACAAAACAAGCTCCAGTTACTATCCTCACACGACCGGGCTGACTGAACCCTTTTACCATACACCGTCAGACATGATAGCCATTTATATCGAACCTGACCACAAAAACTGGGACACAATTTTGCCATTTGTCATTTTTGCTCACAGTATCTCTCTACAGCGCACAACTGGTTCCTCGCGGCTCTACCTCGTCCACGGTCGCTTTCCCTCTTCTTTCTTCAATTTATCGTTGTGCTCTGCGCCTGTTAAACCATCTTCATCGTTTAGTAAATAATACGTATATCGTCCGCTGCACTGCCGCCAGCTGGCCCGCGTCAACACTGAAGCCAAGCCAGAAGATCGCACGCTTCAACATGATGCCTCTCATCGTGCCGTGTCCTTCAGCCCTGGCGACGAAGTCCTCCTTCTTACCCCCATTCGCACTTGTGGCCTGTGCGACAAGTTTCAGTTACGCTTCATTGGCCCCTACACTGTCTTGGAGCAAACTTCTCCTGTCAATTATCGCGTGGCACCTGTTCTTCTTCTAATGGACAACTGCTGTCGGACAGCAAAAATAGTCCACGTATCCTGCATGAAGCCTTTCACAAGGTAATCTGCTTCGCTTCAAACTGTGGTCAGGAACTGCGGTCAAGATGACCGGTTTCGCGTGGGGGGGGGGGGGAGGGGATTAGCGTGGGCATTCATTAGGCACTTCTACTTTCTTCACACATGTTCATCAACATGAGTGGTTCGTCGTCGTCTTCTGTTTTGGGAACTTGGCTTTTCTGTGTTCTGTGCCTCGGGTTTGGTCGCTTCATCGTGTCTTCAGGGCTCAATAAAGGTCATAATGAAATAATTGGAAGCGCAAACCAACGGGACACAAGAGAAGTGACAGCCCCGCCGCGGTGGTCTAGTGGCTAAGGTACTCGGCTGCTGACCCGCAGGTCACGGGTTCAAATCCCGGCTGCGGCGGCTGCATTTCCGATGGAGGCAGAAATGCTGTAGGACCGTGTGCTCAGAATTGTGTGCAGGTGAAAGAACCCCAGGTGGTCAAAATTTCCGGAGCCCTCCACTACGGCGTCTCTCGTAATAATATGGTGGTTTTGGGACGTTAAACCCCACAAATCTAATCTAACAAGAGAAGTGACAAACATATAAAGGTCGCCTTCACCGTTGTGTCACAATATACAGTGTTTGTCCCCTATTTAAATATGTAGTGGGCGATACTCGCGGGTGTCTCATGATTTAGCGATGAAGCCCTCCAGCGCTTCGCCCCCCTCATTATCATGCAGTCCGTGGATACGCTGTAATTTTTTTTGAAGGGGCTCTTTTATTCCGCTTTTCGAAATCCTCGTTGGTGTGTTACACACACACACACACACACACACACACACACACACACACACACACACACACACACACACACATATATATATATATATATATATATATATATATATATATTGCTACCCCCAGCCGTTCCCCTGGTTCTGTTAGACAAAAGTTTATAAATCACATGAGAAGTTGAGGTAAATGGGGATGCTAAGGCTCATATATGTTTATCATGCCTAACTCTATGTTCATCATATATCATAGGCCTAACATAGCTCTCGCTCACATTAGTCTAAACTTGTTATTTCACAGCGTCGTTGTATATATAAAACCATGACCATCGAGGCGGTGGGTGCGCGGCGGCTTTTTCTCCGGCTGTCCGTGTAGCACGGAGAGCGTGTTCCCAAAATTGGGTGTGGCCCACTCTTTTCTCCGTACCACGGCGCTTCTTCGTAGGGTCGAAAAGGCTACCACGCTGTTGGCAAAGCTTGGATGTGGCGAGAAAAAAAAAAGGTTTTGCGCTTTTGTATAACTTCGCACTCGCTTGGGAATGTCAGGCCAAGGTGCACAAGAGGCAAAATCAATGCTTGGGCGTATATATTCTCAAGTGGGCTTTTCAAATGCGTAGCATTTCTTAGCCAACTTCAGCGACTTTGAGAGTACCTATCTATCTATCTATCTATCTATCTATCTATCTATCTATCTATCTATCTATCTATCTATCTATCTATCTATCTATCTATCTATCTATCTATCTATCTATCTATCTATCTATCTATCTATCTATCTATCCGCCTACGGCTTTTAGCTCTCCCGACAGTTTCGATAATATTATCGATACCAAACTTTGTATGGCA
Organism: Rhipicephalus microplus; assembly: GCF_043290135.1. Taxonomy (NCBI): domain Eukaryota; kingdom Metazoa; phylum Arthropoda; class Arachnida; order Ixodida; family Ixodidae; genus Rhipicephalus; species Rhipicephalus microplus. Next base: position 180,243,542 of record NC_134702.1, read on the forward strand.
CAACATGACTTCATGAAAAACATATTTGACTAGTCATAGCATGAAAATCATGACATGGATGCCATGAATGTCATGATTTACATTTTATGGTCCTGCAGCTCTTGTGGCGGTTTCGTTCACATGGCACGTTGCAGAACTGGTATGGTATAACGTGATTGCATGGTGAACCCAAGCGACATACCCTAACATGAAAATGATGACATGCGTGTCATGTAAAAACATGCCTACATACCATGCTCATGGCCCTCTCGCGGCCATATAGCTAGCGTCACATATACCAAATTTGCTTTACGGTACGTGAATGCAGGACGAAGGTATGTGACTGGTGCAAACATGATAATCATGAGATGCGTGTCATGTAACAACATGACTACATGCTACGCTCATGATGTGCTCACGGCCGTTTTGCTAGCCTTATCACATGTACTAAACTCGGTATTACGCGACGCGAAAGGACGAAATAGGCAAATGACACATTAGAACATGTTAATCACGACGTGCGTGTCATGTAACAACATCACTACATGCCACACTCATGATGCGCTCACGGCCGTTTTGCTGGCTTCAGATATGCCAAATTCGGTATTACGAGACACCAATGGATGACGAAGGTATGTGACTGGCGCAAACGTAATAATCATGATATGCATGTTATGTGAGAACATGACTACATGCCACAGTCATGTCAGTACATTTCGACATGACGCAGTTCGCATGCTTGCCAGCGTTCATTTTGTCACGTCCCGCCGGCGTTACCACGCCAGGCGTTGGTCCTGACATCTCGAATGCGTGTGCCGTGCTGCGTGTCTTTGACGCATGCGCGTTTCTGTGCGTTGTTATGCCAGCGAGTCCTCGTCAAACGTCCGTGCCTCTGAAAAAGGCAATCTGGGTCAAGGCCAGCCCGCAGTCTGCCTGGCGCGAACGGCGTAAACACGCGCGGCGTTTCTCTGGCCCACGTGCTGTGAGTCTGCGGCGCACGTGACAGCGAGCCGGCGTCCTCGTGTCTGGTGGTCTGACGCCTGGCGCGGCGACCCCATTGGCGGAACCTGCCCTGACGACCAGCGGCGCTTCTGATTGGACCTTTTGGTTGGACCCGGTGTAAATAAAAGAAGCCCTGCGGCGCGTCGCGATCGGCCGTCCTATGAGAGAGGAGTCCCCGTGTCGGAGAGCCGACATGTGTGTGAGTCGGCGGTTTTAGGCGAAAAGCTGACCTATGTGTTAGAGAGGAGAGCTCGGCTCTTCGAGTCTCTGTCGGCCCCAGTGCCGAAATTGTAACGCCTCTGTATATATGCTGTACATAAACCTTGTTTAACTCACCGTCGTCTCGTCCGCTCGTCTTATCAGCTCTGCGCAGAAGCAGTCGCGAGCTGAGAAACATACGCTACCAAACGGCTGGTGACCTTCCCGGCGGAGTTGAAAGCAGTGGCGCCTGTGGGATCGGGTCGGCGTCGCCGTCTTTCGCAATAGTGGAGGTCAGCGGTGGGATTTCGGAGGTGGCTTCGCAACAGTGGTGGCTTCGGCGGGATCGGCCCGTCGTTCGCAACAGTGGTGGCTTCGGCGGGATCGGCCCGTCGTTCGCAACAGTGGTGGCTTCGGCGGGATCGGCCCGTCGTTCTCAACAGTGGTTGGCAGCTGCGGGATCGGCCGGCGTCAGCGACATCGATGCGGTGAGTGCCTGATGTTTTCCCCTCAGTTCACCAGACTACTCTAGCTCAGGTTGTAGTAGTTTAGAGAAGGGCTGTGTGAAGCATTGTAGTGAGCTTTGATCGTTTCAAGCAAAGTCGAAGTGCTTTGAAACCGAAGTTAATGCGGAGGGGGTAAACACGGGAGTGTGAAATATTGCTTGCGCGTCGTGCTATTAGGCTTATAGTGGGTACGGCAAGTAAATTGTTAACAGGGGCAAACAGCAAGAGGCTAGTGTGAACGATGGAGAACCTTAAAGTGAAGGAACTCATCAAAATTTGTGAGGAACTCGGCATTACTTTAGGCCGTGCGAAACGAAAGCAAGCGATCCTTGAGATTATGAAGGATGAGGGAGTGTCGGCTGAGGAAGTCGATGAGGCCTGGGTGGATATTAAAGCACGCCGTGAGGAGGCTGAAAGGCGAGAAGCTCGCGAACGTGAGGAGGCTGAAAGGCGTGAAGCTCGCGAACGTGAGGAGGCTGAAAGGCGTGAAGCTCGCGAACGTGAGGAGGCTGAAAGGCGCGAACGTCGCGAGGAGGCCGAGAGACAGGAACGCCTCGAGATGAAACGAATAGAATTGGCAATACTACAGTGTTCACAGGCGCCTAGCGTAGCTTCTCCGACGATTCAGGTCAGCGGTTTTAGAATTCGTGACCAACTGCCACCGTTCGTAGTAGGCGAGGACATGGCGAAATATCTCGTCAAGTTTGAACACGTCTGTGAGCGAAACGCTTTGGAGCGGTCTCTTTGGGCGCAGAACCTGATAGCTCTTCTTCCCGGCGAAGTGTCCGACGCGATAACTTGCTTGTCGAGAGAAGCGTTTGAGAGCTATGACGACGTTAAGGAAGTGCTCTTGAGACGTTATAAGTTGTCACCCGAGGCTTTCAGGCAAAGGTTCCGGTATGCTGAAAAGGGGAATGAGTCACACGTTGACTTCGCGTTTCGTCTTAAAGCCGATTTAATTGAATGGCTCAAGGGCGAAGGTGTTTATGACGACCGCGATAAAGTGGTGGAATGCGTTGCATTGGAGCAATTCTACCGCTGCATCGAGGATAATGTCAGACTTTGGCTGCAGGACAGACTTGGGGAAGTACAGTTAAACAAGGCAGCTGAGTTAGCTGAGGAGTATTATACTCGCCGAAAGTTGCATAGCAGGGCAGTGCGCGTTGAAAAGGATGAGAGAAAAGAGGGCTTTTCAAGGAAACCTGATCAACGGAAACCCGATCCGCACCGTAATTTCAAAAAGGACCCGTCTCTTACGAAGGACACTGTAGAGGAAGGGAAAACAGAAGCGGAAAAATCGAGTGAGGTTTCTAAACAACGCACTGATACCACACGGGCGTTTGAATCACGGAAGCCACTAATCTGCTACAACTGCAAAAAGGAAGGGCACATCACGAGAAACTGTCAGGAAAAGTTTGCCTTCGCAACAATCCGAGAATCAGAAAAAAACATGCGGTTGTTGGAGCCGTATCTCCAAGAAATTAGGGTGAATGAGAAAACGTGCCGAGCACTTAGAGATTCAGCGGCAACCATGGACGTTGTCCATCCTTCATTGGTGTCTCCGGACGACTTAACAGGAGAATGCGCGTGGATCAGGCAAGTCGCCGAGGAGCAGAGTGTTCGCTTACCAATCGCCACGGTTGTCATTGAAGGCCCGTTCGGTGAACTTCGCACCGAAGCAGCTGTGTCTGCCGCGCTAAATGATCGTTTTCCTTATCTTTTCTCCAACAGCTCAGAGCAGCTTCTCAAAGAGCAGGGCAAATCGTTCTTCCCCAACTTTGCGTGCATGGCCCTCACGCGATCGCAAGCGCGGAAGCTATCGCGGCAGCTTGATCTGGTTCAATGCAGTGAACTCTCAAGTGACCTTGTCGGCGGGTCGACGGAACCCCAGAAAGGAAATTTTCCGCATGAGTCATGTGAGCAGTCACGCGAGCGGCCCGTCGCGAAAGCGGTCGGCGCGGCCGGCGCGGTAGGGGGAGACGACATGGCGCCATTGAGTCAGAGCGAGAGGGTTGCAACGCTCTCGCCTGTAGCGGAAAGTTGGAGCGAGCTGCCGAGAGTTGATCGAGAGACGCTCATTCGAGAGCAGCGTGAGGATCTCTCGATTGAAGCGCTAGTGGAAAGCCAAATTGAAGCGCTAGTGGAAAGCCAGAAAAACGCGGCAAAAGTGCTGTCGAAGGAGCACTACGAGAAATCGGTGAAGAAGCGTGCTTTTGAAGTTGATAATCAGGTAATGCTGCTGCAGCCGTCCAAAAGGAACAAGCTTGAGGTTGATTGGGAAGGGCCCGCCAAAGTATTATCGAAGCCTTGCGATACAAATTATGAAGTAAAATTAGGAAGGCGGCCGGACAAAATTTACAACTGAATGAAACCATACGTTCAACATCAAGCGGTCGTAAATCTGTTGTTGAATGCTTCAGAGGAAGAGGAAGCAGAAATTTTGAGTTCTAGTGAGGTAATTGAAGGGGGATCGAAAGTAATCCGGGAGCAGATAAACCTAGAGCCTAGCTTAAGTGAAGGAGGACCTGAGAAAGAGGACCTGAGAAAGATTGGTTCCGAGTTTGAAGACGTGTTTTCGGACCGCCCCGGAAACACGAGGGGGATCGAACACGATATCGAGCTAAGCGGTGAGGAGTCAATCCGTAGCAAGCCGTATCGTTGTTCCCCTGTGCAACGTCGAAAGTGTGAGCCGCTCTTGGTGCCGCATAGGTATCGTCGCCTAAAAGTGGCCAGTTACTGAGGTGGAGCATGTTGCTCCACAGCGCAACTTTGACGTTCGCTAAAAAAAAAAGGGAAGCTATACGCTAATGCAGACGCATTGAGCCGTGCGTTTAGTTAATACCTTCTCAACCTTTCGGTTTCTCGTTGGCGATTCGGGGCAAAATTTTGACCTCATCACGACCTGGGCTGAGCGCTCTCGTTTGGAGTGATCTCAAGGGGCCAACTTTATGTGGTATTCTAATTCGTTGCGTTGTTGTAATTGTGAAAAATTCAAGTTCTTACTTTAAGAGTCTTGTGTCCCACATGTGCCTCTTGATGTAGGGGGAACAAAATTCCGATAGACACGTAGATAGGTATATGTTGTACTATACTTTGTCTGGTGTTCTGTCGGGTGACCGAGGGCACTTGCGTGTGTCGTGTATTGTCTGTTGTCGATCCGTTCTTGGCAAGTTGCAGAACCATCGACAAGTGCTGAAACCGAAGATGGTCAGAAGAGACGAGTGAAGCTGGTCGACAAGTTGTGGCGACAAGCCAGTGGAGCTGGGATCCGTCGTCAAAAATGGGATGTGTTCCCGGAACAGTCTGGAGCTGTATTCTCCCCATGGCCCTGGAGGCGAACCTGGAGGGACCTGGCGAACGAGCGCACCTGACATCCGAGCCCCGTGGAAGCAGCTCGTCTTTCCGGTGCATTGTCTGGCGGCGGGGGTGCTGTTATGCCAGCGAGTCCTCGTCAAACGTCCGTGCCTCTGAAAAAGGCAATCTGGGTCAAGGCCAGCCCGCAGTCTGCCTGGCGCGAACGGCGTAAACACGCGCGGCGTTTCTCTGGCCCACGTGCTGTGAGTCTGCGGCGCACGTGACAGCGAGCCGGCGTCCTCGTGTCTGGTGGTCTGACGCCTGGCGCGGCGACCCCATTGGCGGAACCTGCCCTGACGACCAGCGGCGCTTCTGATTGGACCTTTTGGTTGGACCCGGTGTAAATAAAAGAAGCCCTGCGGCGCGTCGCGATCGGCCGTCCTATGAGAGAGGAGTCCCCGTGTCGGAGAGCCGACATGTGTGTGAGTCGGCGGTTTTAGGCGAAAAGCTGACCTATGTGTTAGAGAGGAGAGCTCGGCTCTTCGAGTCTCTGTCGGCCCCAGTGCCGAAAATTGTAACGCCTCTGTATATATGCTGTACATAAACCTTGTTTAACTCACCGTCGTCTCGTCCGCTCGTCTTATCAGCTCTGCGCAGAAGCAGTCGCGAGCTGAGAAACATACGCTACCAAACGGCTGGTGACCTTCCCGGCGGAGTTGAAAGCAGTGGCGCCTGTGGGATCGGGTCGGCGTCGCCGTCTTTCGCAATAGTGGAGGTCAGCGGTGGGATTTCGGAGGTGGCTTCGCAACAGTGGTGGCTTCGGCGGGATCGGCCCGTCGTTCGCAACAGTGGTGGCTTCGGCGGGATCGGCCCGTCGTTCGCAACAGTGGTGGCTTCGGCGGGATCGGCCCGTCGTTCTCAACAGCGTCCAGCGTGCCACCCTCACGAAAAGAGGGAGAAGCAGTGTTGTCTGGGTAACGCATCGGGTTAGAGTAATGTTACTCTATAGCATCGGCGCAAAATGCTGCATGTTGCATTTGGAGCCGGTTGTCGTCGGGCCGCGCCGACAGACGCTGTGGTCGCGCCTGGCGTCAGACTATAGGAGTGCTCGCGTTTCGCTAACGTAGCGTCTCTGTGCCCAGCGTGCGCGCGTGTCGACGCTACATTGGAGTATGCGGGGCCATTCATGATGCGCTCGTGGCCGTTTTGCTAGCTCCGCATATACCAAATTTGGTGTTACGTGACGTCAATGGGTGACGAAACACATGACTGGTGCAAACATGATAATCTTGACACGCGTGTCATGTAAGAACATGAAAACATACCACGCTCATAGCGTGCTCGCGGCCGTTTCACTAGCTCCACATATACTAAATTTGGTATTACGTGACGCGAACAGATGGCGAAGGTGAATGGCACATCCATGCACGATAATGATGACACGAAAGTCATGTATAGCACCATTTATCTCACCACCACCACCACCACCACCACCACCACCACCACCACCACCACCGCCACCGATTCGGAGAGATAGAATCTGCCTTTCCCTGTTGTGCTTCGATTCTTATCACCGTTATAATTGAGATCACGTGACCATCGTGCTGGCAGCGCGCCGCTTATAAACAGTTTTCGTATTAGTATAACACTTTGAGAACGCACAAACTGCAGAGGAAGAAAAAAAATCGGGAGCGGGAAGGCTAGATTCACTGAGGGGGAGTATGGTGAGCGCCGACTCTAATCAGTGCGCATTGCTGCGTACAGCCTGTTGCTATAGTCGGCCTGCACGCGTTATGAAAAAGCGACATTGTGTATCGCGCGCCCGATTTACAACACGTCTATATGCATACATCCGCACTGCACGGGACATCGGCGCGATATAGGCATGCAGTACAGGTAACAAGCTTTAGGACGGGCCTTCGTATCGTATGCAGGTGCGCGCTCGTTGCTTCCCCATTGTTTTGCGAGCCGTATAGCATAGCAGGCGCGTTGTACAAGCGTAGGCACGGCGTGCCACGAATGAATGGACACGGCGCCTTCGAAACATATTTCACTCGCATACCAATCGCTCGGTCCCGAGCCGAGCGGGCTGGACAGTTTCCCGCCTCGCGGGATAGAATTAAAGCGACCGTTATAAAGCGACTGGTTGTACGAACACGGCGAAAAGCAAGGAAGAAATAAAAAATACAGGTTTAAGGCCACCGGCGCGGCTGTGAGAGGTGGCCGTGGCTGCATCTCGAAGGGCCGCGGTGCGCGAGCGTTCCGGAACGCTAAAGCGCGCTCGCGTGCTTTAATTTGGCCGTCATTGGCCTCTATTATCGGGGCTCGTTAGCACCTGCGAACGTCGGCCGCTCGGAGTCAGCCTAATTACACTGGCTCCGGGGGAAACGCCTCTGCCCCCGTTCTGGTCGTCGCGTCGCTGCTCCCTTGGCCGAAGCGGCGGATACACCTGCTGCTGCACCAGCAAGAGGGCGCCTTCATCCCCCGACACGCTTTTCACACTGTTACTATTACCGACGCGTGAGCATGAAATCGAAGCGGCCCATCTACAGAAACGCCACTGGGCGTGTACTACACCCAGTTTTGCTTTTGCGCGATCTTTGCATTCCTTTTTTTTTTCTTCAAGGTTGTACGGGATAGGAAGCCATCGTAGCTGTCGTGGCGGGCGTGCAGCGAAAGCGTCAGATCGTGGCGTTCGAAGAGAAGGATATTCGTCGTGTGCCTGACCCTTTCTTTCACGCAGGTGTGCAAGAGACAGCTTTTTATTGAAAGCATCACGTTCAGCCAGCGTATATTCGCCGACTTGCTATTCTGAAGAGAGAGAGGAGGACGAGAAAAAAGGCCCCAGAGGAGGCGCTTACCAATGCTGCCTATTGGGCTGCAGAAATAAGCGCATTTTCCTTCTTTCTTCAGCAACACTACCAGAAAGCACAGTTAAAGAAAGGATGAAAATGCTGGTCCTGTAATAGTCGTCCCAGATATTAAATGGGTAGTCTGAATAAGTCATGTAAACTAACTAACTAACTAACTAACTAACTAACTAACTAACTAACTAACTAACTAACTAACTAACTAACTAACTAACTAACTAACTAACTAACTAACTAACTAACTAACTAACTAACTAACTAACTAACTAACTAACTAACTAACTGACTGACTAACTAACTAACTAACTAACTAACTAACTAACTAACTGACTGACTAACCGACTAACCAACTAACTAACTAACTAACTAACTAACTAACTGACTAACTGACTAACTAACTAAACTATCAAAAATAAAATAAAATAAACACTTATGGGTACAACACGCAAGGCCTTGATTTACGGATGAAAGTTCGGTGAGAATACCTATAGATTCGGTGCATGTAAGCAACAAGTTCAGTGCCTTTCGCTGTTTTGATGTGCAAAGGCAGGTGTGGCAAGAAATGATAGGAAATGCCGCCCATACTTTGCTTTCCTAGTTTGTATTGTATGCCAGTACGCTCTGAAAATAAGCGAACGTATTTAGTGGATCCTTCTGTGACGCAAAAAAAAAAAGTTTTTATCTGACTTGCTTTCGTTTCCTTCCTCAAAAACTGACCCAGCAGCGATGTCTTCGAGGCAGTGCCTCCGGTTGTGAGTTCTAGGGCACCGATTTGAGTAGCGGTCATGGCAGTCGCATTTCCATGAAGGCAGAATGCATGAACATTCGTGCGTTTACATTTCGGTGGTCGTCAAAGAGCTTTTGGTGGTCGTAATTATTTGGCAGTCTGACCATACGGCATGCCTCTAATTGTGTTGTAGTTTCGACTCGTGAAATCTCACAAATTATGATCATTGCGGTTTCCCGAAACTAGTGCGTTCTCTACATTCCTTTCAGCTCGGAATGTAATAATAAGTGGAGTTTAACGTCCCAAAACCACTTAATGATTATGAGAGACGCCGTATATAGTGGAGGGATCCAGAAATTTCGACCTACTGAGATTATTCAGCGTGCACCCGAATGTGAGCACACGGGCCTACAACATTTACGCTTCCATCGAAAATGCAGCTGCCGCAGCCGGGATTCGATCCCGTGACCCACGGGTCAGCAGAGTACCTTAGTCACTAGACCACCGCGGCGGGGCCAGCTGGGAATGCTATGTCACGCTGATAACGCACTCGCTGAGAGTTAATGACCCAGAAGCATAGGCTGCATTTTGACAATGATAGGAAAAGCAGTTGAAATGGTAGACGGTTATTGTAATGTGACAGAAAGTCGCCCCTTACACGCCCTTCTTGATCGGGCGTATCGTCACACTGTATACGTTTATACATCCTGAGGGGAGTGTAACGAGTGCCCAATTCGCTCCAGTTCTAGCACTGGGTCCTCATGGCGAAAGAGCTGCATTCACTGATGGGTAAAAATAAAGTTTAGTTCTTTTTTTTTCGCAATGAACTGAAGAGAAAGTGCGAAGCAAGACGGACGTGCATGTTCCACGAGCGTCTTCCTTGATGTTTGACGAGACGACATGCGTCGACCAGGTATTGAAGGCCAGTTATAAGTACAAATAAAAAATGTCCTTCACATGAAAGGAATTATTACTGTTGGGGTTTGACGTCCCAAAACCACCATATGATTATGAGAGACCCCCTAGTGAAGGTTTACGGAAGTTTTGGTCACCCGCAGTTTTTTTTACTTGCGCCCAAATCTGAGCACGCGGGCTTCGAGCATTTTCTTCATAAAAAATTCGGCCACCGTGGCTGAGATTCCACCCGATTCCGCGCTATCTGTGGGTGAGGAGCCCCGTAACTGCTAGACTACCTTGGCGGGTGATTGATTGTATGAATGAGTAAGGCACCGCTAAGCATCAACCGGGCGAGGCTGTCCAATTTTCGCCCAGTGTTGCTGAGTTGAAGTCATTGTGAGCTCATAAAAATACAAGGGCCATAATACATCAATGTTACAGAAAGATGTGAAAAGCTATCAGTGAAACCTGCTTCCGATATCATGTCTGCATAATAGCGGCAGGAGGTCAAAGCGAAAACTGGCAGAGCGTGCAAACGTGATAGAAAGTAACATGAACGTTGAAAACATGTGTATATTTAAATAACTACATTACAGCTACTTTAATGCGCAGCATTTCACCCTATCCATCCATAAGCTACTTTAATGCGCAGCATTTCTTAGTGAACTTCGGCGACATTGAGCATATCTATCTATCTATCTATCTATCTATCTATCTATCTATCTATCTATCTATCTATCTATCTATCTATCTATCTATCTATCTATCTATCTATCTATCTATCTATCTATCTATCTATCTATCTATCTATCTATCTATCTATCTATCTATCTATCTATCTATCTATCTATCTATCTATCTATCTATCTATCTATCTATCTATCTATCTATCTATCTATCTATCTATCTATCTATCTATCTATCTATCTATCTATCTATCTATCTATCTATCTATCTATCTATCTATCTATCTATCTATCTATCTATCTATCTATCTATCTATCTATGCACTTACGTTTCGTGCTTTCGTGCTCACCCCCTTGGCTTGGCGTGAAGCAAAATTAGCATGGGAGAGTGAGATGGTTTGGTGAGTGTGACGTACTGGTCAAGACATGAATAACGTCACAATTCCGTTGTGTAAGTCGTCAAGAGAGAGAGAGAGAAAGAGAGAGAGAGAAGTAATGTTTATTTGCACCCGTCTAGAATTACGGGGTAGGAGGCTTCGGCCTCTGCCCCCAATCATCCCCCTAACCATCGGCCGGAATCCCTTCGGACTCGGCGGCGGTCAGGGCGAGACCGATGACTTGACGCTGTTCTTCGGCGTCACGGCTGTGTAATAAGGCCTCCCGGGATTCTACGTTTCTACTTGGATCTCGCAGGATGGGCAGGTCCACTCCATGTGCACTAAACCCGCAGTGATGTTGCAGTGCGCACATCGGGATTCGAACACTTCCGGGTGCCATTTACTGTACAGGTGAGGGTTTGGAAACACCCCTGTTTGCAATTTTCACCACATAATTTCCCCCTTTTTGCTCAGCTGTTTAGCTGCCCCTGGATAAATCTTACGGTGGAATTTATAGTGTGCGGTGATTTCCTGAAACGTTCGTAGTTCGTCTCTTGTGGAGAGGGGCTGCTCGCGCGAAGGTGGCGGGTAAGCGTCGATTGACTGGTGGGCCCTCGGACGATCGCGTGCGCCCTCTCATTCCCTTTCAGACCTTCTAGTGAGATTAGCTCTGCGGGTACTGCTCCTTGTCTTAGAATTTTGGCGGCTGTAGCAGAGATCCCGCCCATATAGTAGTTTTTAATGGCTGACTTAGAGTCGCTAACAATCACTCGTGTGCCTTTTTGAGCTATTGCCAAAGCGATCCCAAGTTCTTCTGCCTCTGCGGTGGTTGTGTTCTCAGAGGTGCAGCACGAGACCAGATCCCCGTTCTCGCGAACCACTACCGCTGTGTGTGCTTCCTTTCTTTCGTATTCTGATTGATTGATTGATATGTGGGGTTTAACGTCCCAAAACCACTATATGATTATGAGAGACGCCGTAGTCGAGGGCTCCGGAAATTTTTACCACCTGGGGTTCTTTAACGTGCACCCAAATCTGAGCACACGGGCCTACAACATTTCCGCCTCCATCGGAAATGCAGCCGCCGCAGCCGGGATTCGAACCCGCGCCATGCGGGTCAGCAGCCGAGTACCTTAGCCACTAGACCACCGCGGCGGGGCATTCTTTCGTATTCTGCAGCGTCCATGTAAAGCACGCCCGATCGACCTTCAAGTTTCGCTTGCAGGGCTACAGCTCTAGCTTTGCGTCTGCCTTCATGAAACACTAGATGCATGTTTTTCGGCAGTGGTATAATTTTTCGTCTTGTCCTAGTTGATTTAGGTATGCTAGCTGTCTGTCTGGAACACTCCGTGGGCTCTAACCCCAAGCGCTCCATGATTTTCCTCCCAGTTCCAATTCTCAGAAGTGTTTGGTGCTGTGACATCATGGCGGCTTCTATTAGCTCATCTAAAGTGTTGGAGACACCCAGCAAAAGAAGTTTAACCGTAGAGGTGTTCGGTGAAAGCCCAAGCGCAGTCTTGATGCCTTTCCTTATGATGGCTTCAATTTTATCTTTTTCTGCTCTACTTAATTTAAGATAAGGGTCAACGTATAGTACACGGCTTATCACGAAAACTTGAACTAATCTTAAAAGATTGGCTTCCTTCATCCCCGCATTCTTGTTAGAAATGAGCTTAAGCAGGCGGCACGTCTGGTTCGCACTAGCTTTGAGTCTCCAGATAGCTTCAGTGTTTTTTCCATTTGCTTGTATGCGCATCCCTAGAATTCTAATACTGTCTGCGGTTGGAATAGCATTACCATTCACTTGTAAAATGAAGTCACAACCCCTCCAAGGGGATTGTTTGTTTTCCTTTTTTGCGATGGTAGGAAAAGAGCCTCTCATTTTTCTGCCGAGCATTTTAACCCTAGTGGTTCGAGATATTGTTCGATAGTATCCATAGCCGCCTGAAGTGTGCTTTCAATATGTCCGTCACTACCCCTGTTTATCCACAGCGTCACATCGCCTGCGTATATTGTGTGATGCAGATTTTCGATTCCTTCCAACTTCTCAGGAAGTCTAATCATCGCTTTATTGAAAGAGTCGGAGAGAGTACAGACCCTTGTCGCGTCCCTTTATTCCCCAATTAAATGTTTTCCAGCGACTGCCCATCCATGCTGATAGTGGCTGTACGATTTGAGAGAAGGCCCCTCACGTAGTTGTGTGTCTTGATGCCTACGTTTAGCGCACTTATGTTCTTAAGGAAGGCTTCATGTTTGACATTGTCAAACACCTTGGAGACGTCCAGCCCCACAATTACTTTGGTGTCAGCAGTCGTTTTGTCTAATATCTCCTTCTTTAGCTGTAGCATAATATCACACATTGATAGGTGGGATCTGAAGCCTATCATAGTACCAGGGTACAGGTTTTCATCTTCCATGAACCTAGTCAGTCTTGTTTGGATGACCTGCTCCATCAATTTTCCTACACAAGATGTGATGAAAATGGGTATGAGATGTTCAAGACTGAGCTTTCTCCCTCGCATAGGAATGAAGACCACATTGGCCGTTTTCCAAGCTTGCGGTATTTCTCCATTGTCCCAGCATTCTTGCATATAAGCTGCAAGTTGACGAATGGAGCCATCGTCAAGATTCCTGAGCATTCTGTTGTTGATTTTGTCCGGACCGGCAACCGTTCTTGTTTTAAGTCGGTTAATTTTAGCCCTGACTTCTCCAACCGTGATGGGGCTGTCTAGGTGCGGGTTTTCTGAACCAGCGTAGTCAGGGAGCTTTTGAGATTCTGCGCAGCTGAGGTATCGATCACTAACCTCCGTTAATAATTCCGTCGTCTGACCTTCATATTTATACACAAGCTTTTGAAGTTGCTGTCGGGCCTCCGACTTGGTTTTCTCTGAGTCTAATAGATGTCGTAGTAGCTGCCATGTTTTAGCACTGCCAATCTCTCTATCCATCTAATCACAGATACAACCCTACTTTTGCTTGGTAATTTCCAATGCATAATCTTCGATTTCTCTATTCAGTGCATGCTACTTCCTTTCGGAGATCCCTGTCTCCTTTTTTTCTGACTGATTTTTTGCTCTACGTTTTTCTTTTTTCTTCCACAAGCTTACAAGATGTCTATCAACAACTTCCTCATCACCAGCGTCCATCTCTTCGGTAGCGTCCTGAACCGACTGGATCACCCCTCTACTCCAATCGTTAATATCATTTATGGGGTCTTGTTCCGACCTGATATTTCTAAAGGTCACCCAATCTGTAGTTTTAACTTTTCTCTTATTGATCACCAGCGGGCCATTGGCAACGATAATCTCTAAAATTCTATGATCACTACCTAGGTCTTCGCCGGTATTGCACCACGTGGCGGCGGTGGCACTGCTGACCAGGTTGAGATCTGGCGTCATGTCTGGGGTACGCTATTTCGTTTCCTCGTTGGCTGCATTGGGTCCGTTATAAGTATCAGCTTATGTTGTTGAATTTCGTTCCACAAATTTGCGCCCTTAACCTGGGTGAATTTATAACCCCGCACTGTAACCTCGGTGAATTATAACCCAGCACTGTAACCTGTATTAATGTTTCACGAAGATAAGCGTCTATTTTAAAAGTAGTTCCGAGAACTGGTGTAGCTGTGTGATAGAATCCTTGACTGCCACGCAGAATAATTGAGTTCGATTCCTGCTGCGATACTGAAATTTATTATTTCAATTTTTCGGGGGCTCAACACTGCCTATGTCAGGTTTTTTCAACCTTGGCATTTATTCTATGAGTTCGTTGGGTCGACGCTACCGATGTCGGGTATTGCTTGACGCTCACCCGTTAAAATCAGTGTCAATAACTTGTTGCACATACCCGCATACCAGTGGCACATACCTGCCTGGGGGTATGTGCCACTGTTTGGAGGGAAGTGTTTGACGACTTATGTACTATTAATTATGGGCGACTTTAATGCGTAAGTTGTCAAACACTTCCTTCCAAACAGTGGCACATACCCACAGGCAGGTATGTGCCACTGGTATGCGGGTATGTGCAACAAGTTATTGATACCAACCAGGAACGACGAGTGCACACATGGGCAATTTTAACGCGTGAGCGTTAAGCAATACCCGACATCGGCAGCGTCGACCCAACGAACTCATAGAATAAATGTCAGGGTTAAGAATACCTGACATAGGCAGTGTTGAGCCCCCGAAGAGTGGAAATAATAAATTTCAGAGTCGCAGCTGGAATCGAACTCAAGCGTTCTGCGTGTCAGTGAAGGATTCTACTACAGAGCTACAGCAGTTCTCGGAACTACTTTTAAAATAGACGCTTATCTTCGTGAAACATCAACACAGGTTACAGTGCTGCATACCCAAATTTATAAACATTACATATGTACTCATTTCATACAGCCATCACGTTGGGTTAACATCGATTGTGGTTAGGTGCCGTGCACTGAAGTTTATTTCTGTAGCAGTGTCCAGGGCCTGAATTTTCGCGAGCATCAGCACTTTATACAAGCTTCTGGTGTCGTTATACGCATGTTCCAGTTGACATCGTTGCGTAAGTGTAAACTGGTTATGTAAACATGTGCAACTGTTGAACATATGTCTGTGCGTGCAACATTTGTACATATACTTGGCGTCATTTCATGACGTGTTACTCAATAAAAGAAATTGCAACACAATCCCCTTCCCTCCGCATGCTTCGCATACGTCCGTTTCCCAGATACGTGGGATCTGCCGAGTTTTTCAAAGAGTGAAATGACAAAATTACGGATAGCACTATTTGTAACACAGAATACAACTAAATAACTACCATTAACCTTGAACAGAGCGAGAATATACGCCCAATCAAAACTATGCACTGTTGGACATTCCATGTCGTGGGACGTTTGCGCTCATTGGACATTCAGGGCGCTAGCGTGTGGGCGACATGGCGGCACAACCCCTTCTTACAAGCGGCGAGGCTGTGGCTCAATGCTCTACTCTTCTACTTTCGAACATAAGGTTACAGGTTGGATGCCCCGCCAGCGTGGTGTCGCATTCTAATCGGCTGCGGAATATACAAACGCGGCATGTACCATTTAGCGCGCGCTGAGTAATTCTAAGCAATCGAAATTAAACCGGCGTCCTTCACTGCAGGTACCGCATCTACCATTGCCCGTGTACGTTGCTTGAGGGCAATGTTAAATACACCGTGTCCTGGGTACAAGACATCAGCATCACACACCACCACCTTACGCAGACATGCACTCTCTAATGACTTCGACGAAAATAGTGGACTTTAGAATACGCGCATAGGCAACCTGGGTATCTACTGATTTACCCTTCAACTATTTCTCTCTGTCTGCCTCTGATTATGCGCACTCGTTTTTTTTAAATACCGCATCTCATTTCCACATTGAAGAGTGGCCAACGAGTTGCCTGTCTGGTTAACTATCTGTGTACATTTACTTTGCAGTCTTTATTCACCTATCTTCATTAAATAGAGCTCTGTTCCATTGACTGCCAAATTAACTATGACTGTTGTCAAGACTTGAGAAAGTTAATAAGGCCAATTTAGGGAGGGGAAACACTGAATTCTTATATATCTTATGCGGCACAGATAGAAATGATCAAGTGTAAACTTGAATCAATGGAAGGCTGCGATCATTGTCTTCTTTCGTGAGAACGCCTTGACCAGGCTTTCAGAATGCCAAGAGCGAAGAATAGGCGCGTCCATGTGTTTTCATGAGTCCCTTATGTAGACAGCGCTGGTTGTTTGCATGAAGCAATACCATTTAGGTTCAAGGCCTCATGGCGTTTGGTTCAACTGCATCTCAGCAAGTAATCTCGTCAACGCAGTCACAGAAAAAAGGGGAACACGAGCGAAGACCTCGAAGCGGTTACGTCAGGGCGGACAAAGGTACTTATGCATAGTCAGCCGGTGGTGGAGGATTCGACGCCGGAATCGGCGTCGCAACCTAGCCGCCGACAAAACGTCGTTGCCCGGTCATGCGGCGAAGACGCTGTTTCACCCTTCGCTTTTCTCTGTCTCCTTCCCTCACTACGACCCGGCTGTAAGAATCGCACACGTCCATCAGACCCCGTCGCAAATGGTTCGAAACAATGGTCCACGTGCGGAAAACAATTTCACGAGGTTCAGTTATGGCGCTTTCCCTTTCCGCGTCCTTCGAGGCGCACGCTCTCCTCGGCCTCACGTTTGCGCAATGTTGCCGTACATACATGCAAACACGAGTGGCTCCTATTTTGAACAAACGAGGGCCAGAGAGAGAGAGAGCTCGTTTGAACGCGCTCGTTTTAAATAAGAGAGGATCGTTTGCGCCTAGCGGGCGCCTGCGAGCGCTGCAGCACCCCTAGCGGCGTGTGCGTTACGTCTGCGTTGCGCTCGTTCCTTGTTGCACGCTGCGGTGATGGATGTGGGGCGCGGCGTCGAGAGTGCCTGCAACGAGACCTTCACCGCCGCATCGAAGGCGCACGCACGCAACGAGTTGTCGTGTCCTGTGCCAAGACAGTGGCAATCCTAGTGCCGTTCGTTGTCACAAACGTGGGGAGCACGAACCTAAGAAGAATGAAGGCCTAGGCAGAGAGAGGCATACGAAGCAAAGGAAGCGTATACGGAGGTAAATCGGAAGAAGAACAGCCACAAGAGTGAGAATGCGCCGCAAGTGCCAGCACTCACTTCTATTGTGAGGAACGAGCGTTCACTGGTTCTTTAGCGGCTGTTCGAGAACCCAAGGAGGCTCAGAAGGCGATGGGAGTGTGCGAGGCAAATCGCACTAATAATCCTGAAACACATACTTGCGTCTGAGTACACTAGATTGGAGGCCATGGTGCAAATCCTCACAATATTTCTACCGAAAAGCAGACACACTGCCCTTCCAACACACATCTCCCATTTACTGCTCTCTTATTTAATGTCTTCAATTCACTCTGAGCCCGTGAACATTTTCTCCAGCATGACACGCGCACTGTTATCTCACCACGTCTCCCCCCCCCCCCCCCCCCCTCTCACTTGACTAAGGCGGAGGAGGCCGTGCTTAGTGAACTTCGCGCCGGGGTCACCGTTGCTCCAGCTGTCCCCTCTCGACTGGTTCCATGTGCCACTGGCTGTCACGTGTCGATACCACTCCGTCCTAGTGCTCGAAGAAGATTCACTCCTCTTTAACATGTCAAGGCTTACGGTTGCAATGATCTGGTCTCCCATACTGCAAGCCGGCCTTGCAGTGACACGACCGGCTGACCGCTGCGTTCGCGATAACAAATTCTATGTGTAGACTGCTCATATTTATACACAACACAGACTTCAGAGCGCACAATAAACAACAAATAAACACCCCAATGAAGAAGTGCACTTTGCAGAGGTCCTTAGTCACATCGCCGCGGTTACGCAAGACACGTATGCTCGAACTACGTTGTTTCTGCGTGGACTGGTTAGGCCTATGCTGCCGTATACTCCTCTGTCTTCGAATTCGTGCTGGAGACGTAGGGCTTAGATTCTTTGAGACAACACTTTGTATTACGCTTAAGGACTAACCTTATATATGTAGCGAAAAAGAAAACATTTATTGAGTTAAGCTTGTGAGTGAAGGGGGGTGAGTCCCTTATTCCAGGAACCCTCTGGCCTGCACAGCCCACTGGGCTCGAGCAATGAGTTGAATCAGCTCGACCAGGTCCGGCTGGGAGATCGCAGCCTCCCACGTTTCACTGAGGAGGTCTTGGTCCAGATACGCTGATGCACCTCGTATTGCAGTGCTAAGTAAGCGCCCCAAGGCAATAAGCAGCAGCACTTGATGCGGACCAAAACCTTATTGAAATAAACAAATAAGCGTGCTTGGTAGTTCTAGAAAGATAGTAGAGGAACAACCAAACATTTATGAATGCTCGATAACCATAGCGCTATCACCCTTTCCCCTAAGAAAACAAAAACAAACGTGCAGCTTACATGCTGTTGACTAGGGTGTTGAAAAAATACTGCCGTTTTATTACACGACACAGGTGACCATGTTCCAAAAGAGTCGGAATGCACGAACTTATTGCATAGTGCTCTGAGTGTATGCCATGGAACCCAGAGTCGACAATCGCTGTAGTGGGTGCCGCATTGGTCCTAAACTGAGGAGTTTCAGGACGTTGAGCCCTACACTTTCACGGCATCTTTATGCACGCGCTCTACAGAGGTGACATAAGGGTTAACGTATTAGGCCGGCGCATGTATGCAAATTGCTTCTTCGTTCTACAGAGAATACTCCATTGCTTTTTTTGCGTTGTCGCTTCTAAATTTATAAAGCTTGTCACCAACTATATTTATGTAGCTATGTGCAGACGGAGATATTCAGATATTGTAGGAGACGCATTGCTTGGTGCAACGTCTGATGTCATGACCGATAAGAGGCGCGAATGACCTCTAAAGTCACTGCTCAGGTATTTTCAAAGCTGCTAGAAACATTGCATACTCATGGTACGGGGTACAACACATCATACTATATTTTGGGTGAGGCATCGTTCTGATCTACGCTATAGTTCTTAATTTCTGGTCGCATAAAGTGAGTCTCGTTGACCCCGACTGTACCGCTGACATTACCCTCCCCCCCTCCCTCAAGAGAGATCATAGACCTCTTAGATTCCTATCTCAAATGTGGCAATGACGGAGAAGTCAACCGGTGCTTGCTCACACAGACGTGCACTAGACGTTCCGGCCTTGACGAGTCGTCAGCGCATCGACCTGGCAGACGCCACATGCTCATCTCTTATGGAACTGCTGCTCCGTGCACACATTCTTCGTTTAGAAAGCACGTGTGTCAACAGGTGGCAGGCAGCTCCACCATGTAAGCACCCCTGTAATTCTCCTGTAACAACCCCTGCAAGCAAAATGCTTGATTTAGACACGCAGGCCTCCAAGATGTGCCATAAGGGTGATAAGAAAGCCGCTAACAATGTGGGTGCTGAAGATGCGTTTGAAGAAACACAGTCTATTAATAGTTATTTAGAATAAAAAGTATCAATTGAATAAGCTAGGTATAAATATTAGACGAGTCGGAATTCGAGGAGGGAATTGGGTCTGCGAGCAATTACGATGCCAGATTAGCGAGGACTGCCGTTAAGGTCGTGGAAGTAAACTTATTTTGAACCTCGAGCGAGTGTTATTTCCAGCAACTGAGTCAGGTTTACTTTGCTTTTATGGAGTTCGATTTTCTTCTGGCCTGTTATTAAGTAGTAAGGAAGTACTTCTGGCCTTTTACTAAGTAGAAAGAAACAAATGATGACCAAAAATTACTAGATGCAACAGGTGCCAACCACGATGAGGTGCCCTCATTTAAAGATGAAAATGTGTTAGCATCCTCGAAAACCTGGCTGAAGAAACAGTAGAGTCTCGGTTTTACCTGAAAGCCGAGGCCTTTATTGCAGTAAAAAGGCGTGGACAATTACACGAAGTTACGGTGGTCGTACATATGGGTCATAAATGCGATCTTTGGGCTTAAATGTAAAGAGTGAACGTTAGGGTAGTAGATTGTCATCCTTAGATGCAAATAATCGGCCGATACTGGTCTGAGTTGGTTTAATCATTCTCGATGCCGAATTGGTATCAGCCTCAGTTTAACTCAGTCGTTATGTATCGTGATGCATCTGGCCCCTCCGTGAGTCTCTCACGCGTTCTATCTTCTACTTTATTCTTGCCAAACAATTAATTAGGGTAGTGCAATTTTCATGAATAGTTTTAATTTCGCTCAATTTACACACAATCAGTGCTTTAAACTCTCGCAAGGCAGTGGTGCGGCATCGCGCGGTCATTACCGGGTCTAATGCTTCAGTGCGCCATTAAAAAATAAAAATCACGGCGTATCCACGTAGTGCATGATGATGAATTGGGCGAAGAGTCCGTCCGTTCGTTCGTGCTTGCTTCCGTTCATCCGTGCGTCGGTCTGTGCGATCGTCCATGCTCCCATTCGTGCGTCCGTCCCTGCGTTCGTTTATGCGTCCGTTCGTGCATGTGTCTGACTGTCCGTCCATCTAGTGAACACTATAAGTACGGTCATCTCGCATCTTTTCATCATATACTCAGCATATAGAAGTACCGCCATCTAGCGGACATTACAAGGACTAAACGAGATCACTCACGCACCTTCTCACGGCCTGCGCTTCGTGTCTACTTTCAAGCTTTCACCACGTCTGGTTCATGGCTATATACTAGTTCACTATATTCACGGCACTCGGAAATGTTGTAGGCCCGTGTGCTCAGATTTGGGCGCACGTTAAAGAACCCCAGGTGGTCAAAATTTCCGGAGCCCTCCACTACGGCGTCTCTCATAATCATATAGTGGTTTTGGGACGTTAAACCCCATAAATCAATCATATATTCACGGCACTGCGGCGCAACCATCGCTAAACCTTGCTAAACCCAAGGAGGTTACGCCCAGCGAGTTTAACGTGGGAGCCCTTTATGGTCAATAGGACTCAAAGTGCGTCCATCTGATAGTACTTTTTTTAATAAGCATCCAATTCAAGACATATTTTATTGGAGATTAAATCTCCAATACTCGTCTCTGTAGGTTATTTCATCAGAAACAACTATATTTTTATTTATAATTAACGTGTGGAGGTTTCCTCTTCAATTGAAAAGGGTGCGCGCGTGCCGCTCTTCTAGTCCAGCCGTGGAGGTGGCTACCTACTACTACTACTACTACTACTACTACTACTACTACTACTACTACTACTACTACTACTACTACTACTACTACTACTACTACTACTACTACGTACATACATCGCGGACGAACGACCCAGGGCTTAGGGAGCTTCGCCCCCCTTAAAAAAAAGGAGTCCTTGAGATACCGGGAAAACTGCTAGATACTTTGTTATCATCCTTATGGCAGACCTCGAAGTCCTGTGTATCTAAATCTAGCACTTTGCTTAGAAGGGGAATTACAGGCATGCTTACAGAGGTGGAAGTTGCCTGCCACGTGCAGACAGACGTATTTCAAAGTGAAGCGTCGCGTGAGCTTTCCTGACCAATAATATTTCATTCTCTGTATCGAATAGCACAGTGCTGCCTTTCATCCTTCTTGCTTCCTCTGTGCCGAAATTCAGGCTTCCGCTAACGTGCTTAGCGAAACACCTCTGTTGCTACGGGAAACAGCAACGGTCATGCGTAAGCGACCGAACGCAACACTGAAACACAAGAATGAAATATGCCAGCGCTAAATTAAAACTGACCTCGACCGAGAATCGGATTTTCTTACCATAAACAGTTGAACACTAAGAAGTTCTCAATCGGGAGAACGCCAGTGACTGGAAAACGAAGCACACAAAAACGCAAGTAACCAGCGCACCTTCTAACGCTCACCGGTGACAGGTTTCGTTACGGATTATGCTGGCGCCAACACTGAAACAATGCATGCGCAGTCGACAAGGTCGTGAACCCGTTCACGGTTTAATTTTTCTCAACAAGGCTTCATCAAGTGTGAGTTACACGGGACGGCTTTAAGCACTCCCATAGTAGGGTACCGAGTACTCTAAATCGTTAAGCACGTCTTCTAAATAACCTGTAGCTCATAGATGTTCGGCCTAAAAAGCACACTCGCTCAATCAATCACTCACTCACTTATGCCACTATAGGAGCCTCCCCTGCCTGATCGGTGTTTGAGCACTATCCTAAATAGCCGTGGCGGCATCGGTCTCAATGCGAAAGCTCGTGCAAGTGGCCCAAATCCAGCGGGCCGCAGCAATTACACGGACGGAGCCGCCCTTCTCACTATTCGCATCGTCGAACGCGCGCCGCCACCCATCTCTGCACTCTCAGCGTCGCGTGCGCATCAGGACCGTGAGAAATTGATTGTACCTATTGAAACGCCGCGGTTGATCGATGTAGCCCCTGGGACCCTCACACGAGGCGTGCTGCGAGGGCGACGAAGGCGAAACGCCGCTGTCTTCTCTGCTTGCACTCGTACCTGCCTAGCTTCTTCTTTCCCTTCCTTGCTTTCCCGAGGGCGCATCCATCTTCGTGCTCGACAGAGACTTTGTTGGAGGAGCTAGGAGGCCGCTCCAGCACGCGAGGACAGCTTCATCGGTGACACCCTGCTTCCTGAACGGTGGTGCTACCTGCGTCCACTGTGCCTGTACAATCAGTCAATGTCTTATATTATCACGCCATCAGTCATTCTTGAATGCGAAGAATTTCTTCACGAAACAAATCCCCCTTGACATCTGTCTGTCTGTCTGTCTGTCTGTCTGTCTGTCTGTCTGTCTGTCTGTCTGTCTGTCTGTCTGTCTGTCTGTCTGTCTGTCTGTCTGTCTGTCTGTCTGTCTGTCTGTCTGTCTGTCTGTCTGTCTGTCTGTCTGTCTGTCTGTCTGTCTGTCGCACCTTGCATGGCATGACACTAGTGCATGATAAACATGAATACTTGAATGATGGGCCATAAATAGCGTGACCTGCATGTGATGTATGTTATGCTATAAATGAGTAATGACATCGTGAACCGTGGTCTTCATTACATATGTATTAGAATATGCGTGGTGTGTGACGCGCATGTGTGACAAATATGGATGGCAGGTGACTGAATGACAAGGCATAGATCTTAATAAGAAAAGAATAGAAACTTGGGCCGGTTAGTTGGCTGTCTTCTTTAGTTGAAACAGGGAATTCAGTTCGCTTTCATCTTTAGTTGAAACAGGGAAGTTAACTGCACACTAGTAACAGCACTTCAGATGGCGACAATTGTCCGGTGTAACAAAATCACTTTAGTAGTGCGTACAAACAAGAGAACAGAGACACGATGTATGTTCCAGCGCTGAAATACTCTCACAAATCACAGATATCTGAAAGAAACAAATAGAAAAGGAACGACAAAAAGCACAAAGTTCGGCCAGAATTGCATATAATTTGTGAAGATAAGCAACATTCTTTTTGTCAGTGGCTTTTAAAACGGGAGTAGCGGAAATTCCATGTTCCCAATTCTCACCTCCCCCCCCGAAAAAAACGTGTATGCCACCTGCTGATGAAGGCTTCTCCCCTCTGCGTTTCTATCTGTTTGGTAAGGTACTGAACCCTTATCATTCTAATTTTTTGTACGCTGGGTATGCAGCTCACTGAAGCAGCACGCATGGGACGGGGGTGTTCGTGCTTCTCCTTACCTTGGTCATAGGCTCCTGCGCACTGCCTTAACCCAAGATAGATCTCAAGTTTTGTAACAACCCGGCTATTTGGCCTAGTGGATGTGAACCGATTCCAATTACGCCGAATATATGTGTTGCTACAATTTACTTCTAGTCCTCCTGCCCTTCTATCTACGCGTTATGTTTACCGAAATTGATCCGACAGTTCTAGTAAACGTCTGTCTTGCCGTGCGTTCTCTGCTTAGTCCAACGTTTCAAAAAAACCTAGTTCTGGAAACGTTGGCTTACTCATCGTTTTTTTTTGGATTCATAAGCATGAATAGATCTCAAGTTTGTTCTGTCTGTCTTGAAAGAAAAAAATAGGAAATGATTTGAAGCCGGTGGAACCATTCGTTTAACAGAAATATTATAATCTGCATGCTTCGAATGTGTAGAATAGAACTGTGCGACGCCGCCGCCGCCTGTTTTTGCTTTCGCTGTTTGGGCCGCGGCCGCCGCGCAATAATTGCGGCGGGCCGCCGTTAATTTGACTTTAACCCAAATGGGAGACGTGAGCATAAAATACACCACTTTACCTTCTTTCCCGCAGCTTCAAGATTTTTTCAGAGAGGCGCTTCCCGCGTCTTCCCTACTCTCCCGTGGCAGTTTTTGCATGTCCTGTCTACATAAGGCCTCAAAACAGCTTTTGGCGACACACAATCGAGCGCTTCAAACTCTCTCGGCGTTTCTCGTTTTGTTTACGCGCTCTTGGTGTCGCCAGAACATTGAATCACACGACATTAGGGCACATACTATCGAATGGTCCATATACGAGATATGTAAGTGGTGAATTGTCTCCGACCCTGCTTTTCCATGCATTAGCCCCCCCCCCCCTCCTCCTCCTCACGTCGAATGACTATCGCGCGCGATGAAATAGTGATCCTGCTGCATTTCTTGAGTTTCCGATTGCGCAAGCGGAAATAGCAAGAGCGCCGTCGATAAGCTCGAAATCCTGATAGGCTCAACGCTTAATGCCAAACATTGCACATTGCACATGAGTGTCGAGGATATACAGTGTGTAATACTTGTAGACAAGGGGCTGTGGAGGAGTGCATTGGAGAACGCAACCAAAAGAACAGGCACCGGAGTATTTCATTCTCCCAAAGGACAATGCCGCTCTCCAGAAAAGGAGACAGCCCGATTTATCGGTTTTCGTAAATTTTTTGATTGCGTGAGAAATTATAAGGAGCCACTGTAGAGGCTTTCATCATGCCTGCCACATTCCATAGAAAGTACGAACTTTTCTGCTTGCATTGTATGCTGTTCCCGCGAGTAAAATCTTGTGAGCGCTAGAGAAGAACGCGTCTGAAGCATAGATGACCCATGCTACTTATCTCCATCGCTTGGACAGCGCATGCAATAGCATCACTCCGTGCGGTGCCTGCCGTTGATAGCTCTTCAACCGGAAAGGAAGCCCTGTATGTCTTTTGCTGGACGCAGGAGTGAGAAGAGACGCAGAGGTAGGAGGCTGTGCGCGTCTTTGCGTCAACTTTGGATATAATGGCACGGTCGCGAGCGCTGCATGGTAGGCGCGCTATTTCAGCAGGCATCAGCAAATGGCTCGTGTATCCTTCTACGCACTTTGATATCACTGCAAGAACAGTGCTGCTTCCGGAGCGGCTGCATTCCCATACACCAGTGCTTTGCAGTTTCGCGAGATCTGATGAAAAATAGTTGACCGTATACATATAGCGCTAATTCGTTATGGGGCTACGTGCTAATATTGCACGGTGTAAAACATAAAATCACCGAAAGGTTTTCTGACCATTAGGTTGTTGAAGTCACCACAAATTTATTGTATTAACCTCAGAGAACCTGAGATAAAAAATGTTTTGAACTTTTTAATGTTAATGACACTTTCACATTGAACCCTTCAGTCCTCTTTATTAAGGAATTGAAATGTCTTGGCAAATTTCGCAATATACTATGCACCGCTTCTTACGTTTTGTGACATTGTGCGAGAATGCCTATCAAAGTATGTGCTTCGAAAATATATTCATGAAACACAAGGAAACCAGGCTACAATAGAGAAATAACTAATCTCACTTGCCGCTTAAAGCGCTCACGTAAGAATCGTCATTCCATGTGTAATGATAATGCTTCTTCATTTGATTCAATGAAATGCAAACTAGCAGCTAATTGGCAGAGTATAGGAGTTAAGTTGAGCAATGCCTTGGCTACATTTATGGCAAAAATCTATGCAGGTTCTAGAGATCAATTAGTCCTGCTACGCCTATGCCTTCAATGTTTCTTCTTGAAGACCAATCTTCATGACGCTGCATCAAATGCCTTTAATATTTACTTCAAATCCGTTTTTTGTACGGATAACGACATCACTCCTTCATTTACCGCGGGCAGCAAACTGTACATAACCCTGAGTAATTTTCTGGGTACGAAACACTCTGACCCAGACGGTATTCCAATTATGTTTCTAAACTGATATTCAGAATGGTGCACTAATTATCTTACTGTAATATTAATAAATGAATCTGCAACAGTTCCTCAGTTCTGGAAATCAAGCAACGTCGCGCACGTATTCAAAATCGGAAACAAGCAAATACAAATTATAAGCCAATATATTTGCTTTCTATCAGCTCTAAGCTTTCAGAGGATATCATCAACAAATACAAGGTAGAATACTTAAACGCACACAGTATAGACGGTCTCGAGGTCACAAACGTCGTATCCAAAACAATTTCCGGTTACATTATTTACCAGCTCGCAACGTCGAAACTGAAAGCACGTTTTTTAATTTCTTTTCAAGCTAAGAAAAGTCTCTCCTTTCATTTTTCACACAAAAGTAACGTGCTCAAAGTACAAGGAAATGTTTCATAACTTTTATGTAGCTCAAAACAACATTTATTTAAAGATATTTCTGCCAAATAAGGAAAGGGAACTGTAGTAAATCAGCGGGCTGTTTTCTAAGGCCTTTGTAGTCCACCAATGCTATTACAGCACATTGGTGAATAGAACCGGAAGTCACCAATGGGCTGCGTTTGTAAACCTCGAAAGGCTGTATACTTTCCCGATTACTGCACGGGTTGAATGCTGAATATTCTAGTGTTACACAGTTGCGTGGATTTACGCAAGACTTTGCTTCTTTCCTTAACGACCGAAGAGAGATTGACTCCATATTCATCGACTATTATAAGGTCTTTGATGGTTTTCCATGCAAGGTTTTAGCTGCTTCACAACTTTTTTTGTGACAACAAGCTGGTTGGTTGGATACTAGAGTAGTTGCGGTCACGGGCTCAAAATGTATTACATTTAACCATGCGAAGTCATCCGACGTACTGATCACACCAGGGTGCAGTGCTTGGGCCGCTTTTGTCTGTTATCATAGAAATGACGTGGCAGCAATTATCGGTAACTCTCAAAAAACTTAGAATGTATGCAGACGACTGTGTTATCTGTACAGCCATATCTAATACTCTAGCTCAGGGTCCGCTGAATATTTTTTTCGTAATTTTTTTTACTGGAGTGAGACATTGCAATTGTCTACGAATTGCAGATATACTGTAGCCATGATCTTTTCAAGTAAAAAAAGAACATCTTGTACATTTCACATGAACTAATGGCAGTGTAAGTCTAGTACGTGTTACGTGTTAGAAATTAAAGACCTCGGTGTAACTCTCACCACAAATTTAAAATGGCACAACACGTTGAAACAATCTGCAACAAGCTCTTCGAAAACTTTGGTGTCGCCGACGCATGTTACGCAACTTGACAAAAAAAAATATGGACTGACAGCGCATAAGACTTTGACCGCACTCGAATATCCGTTGGTTGTTCAGTCATCTTACTGCAGACATCACATAGCTACGCTAGAATTTGTTGAAAAAAAAGCAATGAGGTTTATGTTTTGTTGCTATGACCAGCGTTTCTCGCGCCTATTATGCTCATGTTTTGTCGCTGCAGCCGCTCTCGAACATCAGCCTACTTGCAATCATGTCATTCTCCTACATAAGATACTTCCCACTGGTTCAAGTGTTCTAGCACCCATATCCTCCATTGCATCTTCTGCACACTGTACCCGGCCATCTGATCCCCTATATAGTGTGCCCGTTAGATATATTCTGAATTGTTTTCATTGTTCTCCCGCAGAACGTGGATTTGTAAAATCGGTTTGATAGGCCTCCGCGCAGACTCGGTGCTGCGAGACGTGAAGAGAAATGGCTAAACATGTACTTTGTTAAATTGTATTTTTTAAACATCTGTATTTACGCCTGCTATGTGTCAAAATCTGAGACAGCTGTACTTGTAAATAAGTAAGATGAAAACATGTTGCTATTGCGTTAACAGATTCACCGTTTCGGGGAAAGAGATTTTCTTTTAATCTAGAGACACATTTTTATCCTGATCAACTGTTAAGTATACCATCCCCTGTTTCCCGCACCGCGCCGCCGCCGATCCGATGAACCCTGTGGCGTTGACGCGCCGCCAACTTTGGAAACAGCTCACAGGTCTAGTGTAGACGGTCCCGAAGCTATGAAATGCCCATCCATTATAACGACGACCAGCCCGTAGATATGCAGGAGGTGCGAACGCTTGAGTTTAGCGCGAGTTTCTGTTTCTGGAGTGCGGACATCCATGTCGTGTCTCTGATTGTGTGCACTTCAGCTCAAAGCTCTCTTCGCCGAAAATCAACTTAAAACCAATAGCATCACCTAGAGAACAAGTGTCGCCATTTTTAATTACATTGCTCAATAAGATTTTACCTTTTAATGTGCTTTGCTGTTTCTGTTTATCGTTAGAAAAAGGAACAGGGGCAGCCATGTAATAGCGGTGCAACGAGTAAAAAAAAGTGGAGCTGGTAGCCTTGCTCTCATTCTTTTTATTACTCCTCACCCTCACTCCCCTTTTCAAGGTCATGCTGTACTACACAAGACCACGCCATGCTTTACTCTCCCTCCTCTTCTTCTGCCTCCTTCACATCTTCACTGTATCACCCCTTGCTACTCCATACTATACAAGATTACGCTATGTACGCCCTCTACTGTCTTTCTTTCCGTCTACGTCACCCTCAATTTCCATTTGCCAACCTTGCTATACTGTACTATGAGGCTGTGCTGGGCCTCACTCTCTTCCCTGCTCCCTTCCCTCGTCTTCAGCCTCACACCACTCCTCCTCACCCTTACTTACCTTTCAAATCCCCTTGTTATGCTATAGCATATAAACCTATGCTATTTACTATGTCCCCTCCTTCTTTTCTCCAAGTCACTCTCCATCTCCTCCCCCCTTCCCCCTTATGCTGTACTGTACACGACTATGTTTAACTGTGCCTGCTTCTCATCACATCCCTTTCCTACCGCCTTGTTTTATACCATGCAAGACTGTGCTTGTACACTGCCCTCTCTCTTTCTTTCCGACTTCACTGCCCTCAGTTCCCAATAAATATAATTGCTGTACTATACCATGCTAGGTTGTGCGATGCCTTATTATCTTCCCTGCTCCTTCTCCTCGTTTCCATGCTCACATCACTCCTCACACACACTTCTACTTCGCGCCCCTTTGCTATAGAATACTATACAAGATTATGAAAGAAAGAAGGTTAAATTTAAGGGCTCGTTCTCTTTGTTACACAGTATAACAATGAGAACTGACAGACAATTATGCCAAGGAAAGTATAGGATTGTTATCAGAAATAATTGTAATATAATTGCGAAAAAAGAAAAGTGGACGAATATACAATTTGCCGACAGCAGAGAACAAGCTTGCGACAAGTTTATGTTACGCTTTAAGCTTCTTCCTTCTACTTCCCCTCATCGTCACTTGCATCCTTTTGCTAGATACCATCTATGTAAGTCTATGCTGCACTTTAATTTCTCCGCTTATGCTTTCCTTCGTCTAACTCTCAGTTTCCTTTCCAGCCCATTTGCTGTACTTACTATACCAGATTATATATGCTATGCTTTATTCTGTCTCCTGCTCTTTTCTCTCTTCTTCCCTTACACTTCCCTTTCCAACCTGGCAAAGAATGTTCAAACTGAAGTGCCCCCTACATTCAATGACAACAGCCTGTCAGTAAGTTACACATTCTTTCCACGTTCAATTAAAATATGCTCCGTTGTTTTCTTACCTTCCCAACGAATTATGAGTGAAGAAAATATATTTTTACTTTATCTCGATCTTAACTACGCGTTTATGACAACCCGACCTCACTTCAAACAGAAAAGCGCGCCTGCATTAGCGTACAACGTGTCCTCGCATATTTCGCTTTTGCACTTGCTTTAGTTATTAAATAGAGATGTCTTTTATTTCTGCATGTACGTCGTTTTGCTTAACAATCCTTGTCACCATGTCGCTTACACGACCAGACATATAGTTACGAATGAGTCTCTTCTTCTATTTTGTCTCAACTTAGAGTCAGCGCCCTTCCAGGAACAACTTCTGCTCCCATCTACTGTCTTTCATGTTCCTTAGCCCCTCTCCCAAGATAATTTGTAAAACATGCAAGTCGCTACATACTTCAGAATCACCATACTATAGGGGCTAGCCGCTATATATTCATACGTATGCACGTCGCGCAGTATAGCCTGTAGATTATCAGTGTTAAACGCCGCTGTAGGGTAAAACGTAGGATACTCAGAAATGCGGTGTAATGAGAAGTAACGTAATTTCAAACTTGGCGTAGGGTATTTGCCCAAATTCAGTTGGCAACACTGCTGTGTGCCCAAATGGCTAGCGCATACACTACTCCGCCACCACCGCCTGGTCACTGGGCGCAACCGCTCAGCCGTGCCATGCGTCACCGTGGGCACTCGGATTGGTTTATGACATAAAATTTCATTTTCTTTCGTTCACTTCTCCTCTCCTCCTTCCAACAACACACTGATAGGCGATGTAAGATTCCACATAAAGTGGGAGCGGCTCATGATGATTATTCGCGGCGAGATCGGGCTATAAGTGGCAGCACCATCCCGCGAAAGTGTGGATAGGCGGTCGGCGGCGCGTATACAAATACAAGCAGCGGCTCTTCGTTGCGTGCGGTCTGAACCGATCGTCGGCGGACAAAATGCGTTCACTACAGTTTACTGTTAATATTTGCACTCTTCTCTACTGGATCAGTGCACGACGCCTATGCAACGTTAACATTACACGCGAGTAAAGCGCATTCGGCCTTTCATAGGGATGCTCGCCCTGAGTGACTCTCTTCACGCTTTCGCACTAAATCACGCATTTGCTGTGTTGTTTGTACGTGGTGAGCTTGTGTTCCGCCTGCTACTCACTGCTTTAGCGTGACTGAACTACTTATTTACATCTTTGTCATCTGCATACTACAAAAAAGAGAGAAAGAAAGGTCGTGGAAAGCCCGCATATCTGTGTAATTAGTTCAGAACTACTGCTCGCACCTTATGCGCATAGAGAGAGAGAGATAGAGAGAGAGAGATAGAGAGAGAGAGAGAGAGAGAGAGAGAAAGAAAAACTTTATTGGCGCATAACGCAGAGCATTCCAAATGGTCGGGGCCTTTTCCAGGGCTCCGCTGGCCCTAGTCATCATCTATACCCGTTGGACCACCCAGCGCTGCAGAGCAATGACTGAGCTGGACAGCGGTGTCTCCCATTGTTCCTCTGTGTTGTTCATGTTGTGGTGTTATTCATTATGATGCGTACACTCCCATATAATTTTGTCTCTTGTTCTGTTCACCATGAAATGTGGGACAGTCGACAAGTCTATAGTCGGGAAAGCTTAGTGGCTGACGGCGCTTAGCGCTACAATGCGTTTACCACGTGTACGCACATGTTGTTTCACCAGTAAGAATATAAAAAAAATATTTAAAAGCTCAGCGGCAAGCTTTGATCAATGAATTACGTGCATGACAGGGCTACAGCAAAGGCCTGTTTGATGGGACAAGCATGTGTTTTTTTTCAGACAAAAAAATTACCGCTGTCTTCCGTCGGTCACTAATAATGTCACACAAACGCTGAAGATATTGTAAAAAAATAAGATTTTCAGTGAAATCCTACGACATTATATATGAGGCATGCCACTCAAATTCACTTTCAACGTCTGGGCTCTTTAAAGTGTTCTTGAATCTAAGCACACGGTTGCGCATGGTAACTCTGTTTTGAGTACAGTTTAGGTGCCGATGTGCCACAGTTTATGTGATACTAATATTCCTGTGTAGTACCACGCCCAGATAAACACAACTAAGGCTCCTCGCATTGATCGGTAAACTACAGCGCCGTAGTTGTACACCTACCAACAACGCGCAAGTGCATGGTCTAGAGCCTGTTTTTTTTTTACAATTAAGTAGGTATAAAAAGTTGCATTCACACATCACTTAATGGTCCTCGTGTTTGGGAGGATGCTAAGAGCATTTTGAAATGTGCTTGAAACTGGAAGTGGCACCCACTCTGAAATTATTTTTTCTGAATGGAGGGTACGACGACAATAAGCAGCTCTCTGGAAAGTTGCACTCACCGATTTTATTACATTGCATTAGCAGCCGAGCAAGACCAAATGCTTTCGTATGTAGTTTCAGGCATGCGTAGAAACAGTTACACTCGTGCTTACATGACCGGTCAAACCACACTTTGAGAACGTGCATGACGTGCGCGCACATAGAAACACGACGTGCCTAGCAGCTGACGCACGGAGCTATCCACACATCGCCACTTCAGCCAGTTGCTGCCAGGCGGCGCCTCTGCTCGATTTCGC
Organism: Rhipicephalus microplus; assembly: GCF_043290135.1. Taxonomy (NCBI): domain Eukaryota; kingdom Metazoa; phylum Arthropoda; class Arachnida; order Ixodida; family Ixodidae; genus Rhipicephalus; species Rhipicephalus microplus. The sequence continues at coordinate 180,275,864 of NC_134702.1, forward strand.
GGCCAATAGTTGTCCTTTCATGACACACTATAGCGCGAGCTTAGACAGCGGTGCCGTTAAGGGAGCCAAATGCAAACTGCACACGGCTATTCACAATCTAAATTCTTGTGCGGACCACCACTGATGCTATTTACACACCGCTCATCGGTCAGTACTTTCTGGTGACAGCGCGATCGCGCAAGGAGCGAAGTGATGTCCATGTGTTTCAACAGACATGATCGGTACAAGGAGAAGAAGAGCCCTTGAAGAGCAATATTATCTTCATCGCGCAGGAGATGATCGGGTGCTGATCGAAAGCAGAGGTGTCGGTCATTATGGTATCTCAGGAAGACTCTGCCACAGCTGGTCACGGTGGAAGGAGGGACCTGTGAGGAGGATGTGAAGAAAATTTCCTTTGGCGCCATACAGTTTCCATTAGGTACACTAGAGGGAACTCTGGCGCTATAGTGTCTATGGGAGCTGCAATTCACGGTGCTTCAGTGAGCGTGGGGATGATGTGTAGTACACAGATTTGTCTAAAGTTCGTACGTTTGGTTACGCTTGGCTGGAAATTTCTTTGGTACGAAAAAAAAATCAACAAATGTTCAGCAGTTCCACTTCACTACTTTAACCTTTGAGAGTCTCCAGATCAAATCTGCTAGCATAGTTCATAACCGTCCGTTCCTTTATTGTGAACAAAACCAAAACACAGCAATAAATAGTCAAGTGGCGGTCAGAGGGGCACAAGCACAAAGACGAGGCAAATCCGAGTACTACCCATCGTTCTCATGGTCACTGAGTGCAGAGTCTCCTGTAGTTAATTTTAGAGAATTTTATGAGTATTTAGAAAAAAGTGTTTAACACTTTAGAGTATTGGTATTTTAGTATAAAAAGTTAAAAGCGTTTACAAAAAGTGGGTATGAATAAGGGTCTTAGGTACTCTACTATGGGAGAGCATAAAGCCGCTCGCGTGTTTATAAAAGCGGTTAACGATTTTTGAGTACTTGGTACTCTGCTATGGGAGATCATAAGGTCATCAAGTGGGTACAGCGGCAAAGTACAGTAAAAAAAAAGAGACACGATATAACATACCAGTTTAGAAAAATTTGCTGTCACAAACGTCAATAACATCGCATGCCGCCGCAGGTGGCGTGGGAGTGTTTTCAACTGTCAATGAAGCGGTGCGTACAGGTGCATCTAGCTTCTTATTTCGAGTAGCCTTCATGCCATGGCTTTATTGCTCTGTTACGTTGCCTCTTTTGGAAAGTTTTACTAACAAGATGCCCAATGAAAAGCACTGCAAAAAGAACATTAAACTTTCATTTCACCCTTTAACGTAACGACTACAATATAATGAAGATGACTGGAATGATGTCATTTAAATGCCAGTTACAAATCACTTACCGAGCATACGTCGTGTTCAATCAAAATCAGTTCCACGGTATGCACTTGCCTAAGACGACTTGAACGGGGAAGCTATCGTCTTCATCTGTCGAATGTGCAACCTTCGGATCAGTGCGAGCCCGATGCTCTACCACGGTCACTGGATAAATCTATTCAGCGGCCCTGTTGTTTCCTTTGACAGCTGGGGTCACGAGCGATCCTTTAGCGAGTGGGCAGCTGACAAATAGGCCCTCAAGCGCTACCTGAATGCATTAATATGCCGGAATAAGGCCCTCGCTATGAATGAATGAATGAATGAATGAATGAATGAATGAATGAATGAATGAATGAATGAATGATTTGCTGCACGAGTGCAGGCTAGCGAACCAGACTTGCGTCTAATTGACTTCCCTGCCTTTAATTTCCTCCATTCCTCCTCCTTCTGTATTCAATTACCATGCCTCATGCATTCTTCGACTTCATTTTCTGGCGGTTTTCATTGAAGTCGTGTAAAGCAGAGAAAACGAGCCACCAAAATTTTCTTCTTTTATTGTCTATTATAATATAAACTCATTTGTGTTGATTATTAACTAGTGCCACGAAGGCATGCACTTCATCGTAGAAGCCTGGAAATACGCTGCTTGATTCAGTGATATGTTTGCTCGATATAAACGGAAATTGGGATGCGACATCATGGGCTTGGCTCATCTACTCTTTCTTCTTAACAGGTATGTAGCATGCTGGCGTATATTATTGGCGTGTTAGATGACACAGCACAGACATATATACGTTAAAACGTTGTTTTCCAAGAACTGGATGTATGGTGGTGGTTAAAGCACGCATGGCATGAAAACGGTAGTTCGTTTACAATTGGCTTAAACATCGGCATTTTGGCAGGAAGCGATGTTGTCGCTTTCCAAATGGACACTTTTCTAATGAAATGCTGCGTTACAAACAGAACAATTAGTTGTTGTTACTCGCGCACTCAAACAGTCTTTGCATTTATGCATGCCTTCTGTAGAAAATATTAGTGCTGGCGATAGTACAAAGAAGCAACGTGAAAATGATGCCGCAAAAAAAAAAAGAACGTAAGTACATGTGGCGATGCTGGCAAGATTATGATATCCCATTTTCGGAACTGAGTTGGAAAAGAATGGAAATATGACGAATGTTGCTGATGGTGGGGCGATGGATATTGCTACCTACATCGTCCCGTACAACCTATTCCTCCCAACCCGAGCGATGGCAGAGCCACAGTTGGCGATCGACAATATGCTATCGAGCCTCCGTGCAACTCGGTTCTTGTGTCCCTCCCTACAAATCGCCATCGAGTGCCATGCGTGCACTCACGTGCGAGAATCGGCGGACGCATCGTGTACGCAATACCAGTTCTCGGTCCCTCCCGAGCAGGTTTGCTGCTCGCGATCGGAAAAGTCGCTCGCCGACTCGCACAATCCATTACAGTAAAGGCACGGAGATGGCACAGAGATACGAGAGAACGCATACGCATTGATCTCAGCGTCTCTGCTGTGCAGAGCGGCTGGCAACAGTGGGGCAGGAGGAGCTTGCGGAGCAGTTTTACGTGGACATGATGATTTTGCGCTCTGTGAAAAAGCCCTT
>NC_134702.1:180283845-180311345 GCF_043290135.1 Rhipicephalus microplus
GCTTGACTGCAGCACAAATCTCTGACTGTCTTCAACGTAGATCAATATGCACTGCGGACTGAGATTGAACGAAGAGAATTGTCATCCGCCGTGACATGGCTTGCCGCTGTGGTGAATGAGGACGGTGAGCAGACATAAAGTGTAAAAGGCAGGAATGAAAGGGCTGCTCGATCGGTCGCTTTAAGACTATTGAGAGTTGCATAGAGGTTGACAAGACAACGGGCATCGTGACGTCCTCAATTCTATTCAATCCCCACCCGCTTTCTTTTTTTTTTCATCGAACGACATGAAGGGCTTTCCATTCTCTGATCGATAACACGTAGTGCATGCACAATGCAATTGTCAATGTTTCTTTCTTGAGACTATTTCGGTGCGCGAAGAAAAAAAAAATAGGAGAAAAAAAACGGTAGGGAGATTAACCAGACTATAGGCAGCTGGTTTGCTACCCTGCACATAGGAGAGGGATGGGGGAGATGAAAGATAGGGAGCAGAGAGGGAAGAGAGATAAACACAGCACATTAGGCAGCACGCGCGTACACACCCAGTCATAATCCAGTCTTGTTTTTCGCGGTATGTCACAATGCTGCTGCAGCCGCCATACACAAAGCGTCCGAATAAGCTAGCAGCGCTGACGATAGGGGCTTTTGAAAACATAGTGATCAACAAGTGATTGTGACAGCCATATATGGTTTCCTGCGAAAAATACTAGGTATAACTCGGGCACTGTGATTGCTGAAGTATCATTTATTGAAATAGAGGTAAGCTATAAATACCATTCTTATCAGTACTAGAAACAAGATATTCTTGCATTGTTATTCACTTATTGTGTTTAAATTTACATTGATCGTTATTATTCGTAAATTACCTGTATAAATAAATACCCATAGAGGCACTGCAGTTTGATTACCGCAAATGTAGTAACCAGCGAAGGTTTTCAAGTTTATAGAGTTGAAACTAGACGTAGTTGTTTCATTACCTATGCTTTCAATGTAAAGTTTGATCCAGTCTATACAAAGGACAGTAAAATTATTGAGCGTCAATCTACCATTTGTTCCAAATTAGGCTTTATGATTTAAAAAAAATGGCGCTCGAAGACACGTGAGAACTACTTGTGCGAATAAGTTAAGCGGCCAGGGGGACAGAAAGTTTGATGATAATTATTACTGTCAGCAGCCCAATTAACTTAAACTTAATAATGAACTTTTTATTGGCTGCGGTAAGTTGGCAAGTTTATATTGAAAAAAAAAATGTAGGCTGTGGTATTTCTACACAGTTTCAGTGGGAAGATTTTTCCTAGCACGCTTGTTCTCCGAGGTATCCGGCTCTAAAGTTTGTCTTTCGCATGATTACGCATGCAAGAGGGTGAGGGTCCGCGCAAAGCTCCTCCGTAAAGTGACACATCTGTTGCGTGTGGTATTTAGTGTGTGAAGAGAGTGGAAGCGTAGGCATACATGATAACAACTACCCTCTTGCCCTCTTGGCCGGCGAAATTGAAATGTGACAGCATGGTGCGCCACGAGTCTTACGCATGATCCTGGTGAACTCGGTAACAGGAGACCATTTTCCGTGACGTTTTTTTTTCTGACTTTAAATCACAAGGAGACATCTTGTGCATGCGTTAGCGTGACCACCCTGTACTAGGGCGCCTCCGGCAGCACAACGTCTCTGCGTTGAAGGACGTTGAGTCCTTTCGAGCTAATATGGCGGCTTCTGGCGTGAGGTATTCTACCAAACAAAAGTAGACGCGGTGCTTGCAATGGCTGAAACTAATCGCAATGCCTCGTTAGCAATGAAGCTTTACGCGTCTCGCTACCCTCACCGTCGCCTTCCAATAAGGCCAACTTTCATAAACAAATTTCGACGCTTCTGCAGAACAGGTTCTGCCCACCTTCCAAGATGGACCACGAAGGCAACCGTCGATGAAGACTTTGAAATTGACGTTCAGCATCCGACAGATTGCCGATCGGTGTGGTCGCAGTGTCGGAACAGTCACACATGTTCTAAGAAAGCACGAGCTGCATCCATGTCACGTTTACCTTCATCAGGACCTAAATGAGGTGGCCCTCGAAAGGTGAGTTGACTTCCGCAATGGGGGCCTCATCAGAACTGATCAAGAAAATGACTCTTTGCGCAGAATAATTTGTACTGATGAAGCTCGGTTTTGGCGAAATGGAAGTGTTAATCTTCACAACAACCATTATTGGGTACAATAAAACCCACTTTGACGAAGGCAGCACAAGCATCAAGTTCACTGGGGTGTGAAAGTGTGGTGCAGCGTACTCAGGGACAGGATCCTTGGACCTCACTTTTTGAAGGACAACTTGAACGGAAAGATGTACACAGAAGAAATATTAGGTGCTCTCATCGATGAACTTGTCTGCAGGGATGAGGAAGAAGAAGTGAATGGAAGAAGCCCGTAGCTTCATTTCGCTCTCTTAATTCAGTTATTATATTGAGTTCAGGATCTTTTTACAGTGTGTGCGGTGGGTGGACTGTCTCCAGAGTGGCAGATAAACATCGGTGAGTCGGAGTTTCACTACGCATCGCGATCAGAGTTGCCCCTTAGCGGGCCCGTGCCTCATACCTGGCAAAGCCCGGGTATGGGGGACAACGAGATACCGCTAGCGCCAAGAGGAGCACCACTTATCCATCCCGCTCGACTTCAAGTTGCTGCAGGCTCGGCAACAATATCGACGTCCCCTACAGAGAGCAGCGAGGCCTCGCAGTGCAAGAAGAGGCGTACAGAGGAGGAAGAGGTTGACAACGATGACGCTACATCGACGTACTCCCTTAATGACATGACACAGATGGATACAGAGGCACCCAAAGAAGACGAGGGAGCTTACACGGTGGTCACTCATCACAAGAACAGAGCTACGGGGATACCGGTGGTATTCAGACCAATCGCTGCCGAGGACTCCTTCTGGAAGGTGAATCCCAATCGCATAGCGTCTGAGATAATCTCTGCTATCAATGAGAAAGTGACATCATCAAGAATCAACAGAGACGGAAGTTTTTGTGTTGGAGTACGGTCTTTGTACTCGGCAAACAAGTTACTGCTGATCAAGAGTCTGGCTGGATTGCCTGTACAAGTGATGATGCCTCAGTCTTACATGAAGACCCTAGCAAAGATAAGAGATGTTCCACTCGAATACAGTGATTATGACCTACTGGATTATCTTAAAGATGCTGGAGTAATCTCGGTCACACGACAAAAGAGATGGGTAAGAAATGAAGATGGGAGTGTCACAATGCAGCCCATACGAAATGTAATACTCCAGTTTAGACATGACATGCCATTGCCAAAAAGAGTTGCTCTCGGCTTTACGGTTCACACTGTCGAGGAATACATTGAGCCGGCGGTAAGGTGTTACAACTGCCAGAGATATGGGCATAAGGCTAAGACTTGCAGGGGAACCAAGAGATGCAAGGTATGTGCGGGCGCACATGATTACAAAGAATGCACCTCGAAGCGTCAACCAAAGTGTGCAAACTGTGCTGGACCACATCCGGCGTCGTTCTCAGGCTGCTCTCGAAACCGTTTGGCATCAGCGGCACAAAGAGAGAGAATTGTAAAAGGGTACCATAAGATACAAAAAGGTCCAGCACCCAATGCGGATATAGTCGAAGAGGTTCCTGCAGCACAAAGAAGTGCAAAACAGTGGCGCCACGACTCTTACTCGGAAGTATTGAAGCGCTCAGCACCAAAACATCGCGTTGGAAAAGAAGTCCAGGCCCAGGAACATGCTGAAGTGGAACTTTCTACCAGGCCAGACACAGCCAAGGAGCCACTGACTACCAAAGAGAAGGGTCACAGCAGCTTGCTGAGTAAAACTTCTTCGAGAAATGCGATCTCGGCGGAGACAGCCGGAAGCGAGCAAGTCATTTTGCCAATAATCTTTGCGGCTCTCAAAGCAATTCTACGATCCCTGCCACAAGCAGGTTCTTTACCAGAAGTGAAATTGCTGCTAGATGTTGAGCATCTTCTCTTGTCGTAATCATGGCTACCGGACTATCTAACTGGTACAAAAGAAGTGCAATATTCCAGTGGAACTGCAACGGTTTGCAGAATAAGAGTGGAGATTTTCTGAAATTCGTCGCTCAGCACGGGTTTCCGATTTTGTGTATTTCTGAAACAAGAGTATCCACTAACTTTCGCTTGTCCAATTATGTGGTGTACCAAGCAGACCGTCCTGGTGCAAAAAGCAGAGTGATGTTGTGTGTGAGACGCGATATTCCGTCGACACTTGTGGCTACTTCAAAAACAGATGCGCCGGAATTTGTTAGATGCAAAGTGAAGTTTGGTAACGTTACTGTAACTGTAGTTAGTGTTTACGTGCACCCTCAAGCAAACGTTTCATACGCAGAGTTGGCTGCAATGTGTAGATCTGACCATGATCCCATAATTATATGTGGTGATTTTAACGCGCACCATGAATTGTGGGGTAGTGAGCGTTGTAGTGTAAGGGGATCTGCTATAGTAAAAATATGCGAAGATTATGGTTACACTATACTAAATGATGGTTCTCCAACGTTTCTACGGGGGCATAACTACTGCAGCTTACTAGACATTACTGTGTGCTCCTCTGAATTAGCGGCTGGAGCAGACTGGACTGCAGACGCTGACACAAGAGGAAGTGACCACTTGCCAGTATTCATATATCACCCAAAGTTGAAGAAAACAAGAAATAACCGCACAACAAGAATTACAAACTGGGCAATCTTTCGAGAACTACAGAGACAAAATCTTGAACCCTGTTCTGACGCAGAAACGTATGCATCTAAGATAAAAAATTTTCTAACAAAAGCAACTCGTACAGTACCCATTCCAGATGGGTATTCGGGTGTTGACGCTGAGTATGAGAGGCTTCGAGCAATACGACGCCGATCTGAAAGAAGATATCGCAGGTCAGGTAATTTAGAAGATTTCAAGGTTGCACAGAAAGTACACACTACAATGCGTAACCAACTGCAGAAGCTTTCAACCAAAAGGTGGCAAGATTTATGTGCCTCACTTTCCCCATTTACCTCGGCGACTCAACTGTGGAACATGGTACGCGCCCTCCGACAGCCAGTAGTGCACTCAAGACCACTACAGGCTCTAGCGCTGTCTCGAGGAGTTAGCGAACGGGTGATTGCCGAAGAATTTTGCGATCTTATACTGAGAAATGGAGAGACCGCCCAAACGAGCGAATATAAATCCTCAGCAGAATCAGCTTCGGCGGTTGTAACAAAGTCCTCTGCGATCAGTTCATCAGATCTGGATGACCGCTTCACACCAGAGGAGCTCCAATATGTGTTGTCTTCAGTAAAACGAACAAGTTCACCAGGAACAGATGGAGTTACATACGCTGCTCTTTCTAATTTGTGCAAAAAAGGAAAATTACACCTGTTGGACATCTATAATAAAATTTGGCAAGAAGAAAAAGTTCCGGAAAGCTGGAAGATATCAAAAGTAGTACCGTTGCTAAAGCCAGGGAAGAGCCCTATGCAGCTGGACTCGTTTAGGCCGGTCAGTTTGACAAGTTGTTTTTCAAAAGTGATGGAAAAAATGATCAATGAACGAATTTTATGGTGGCAAGACATGAAAAAACTTCTACCAGAAAGCATAGCCGGCTTCAGAAGAGGTAGATGCACAATGGACTGCATTCTAGATTTGGTCACAGATGTGGAAAACCAACGAACGCAAGGAAACATCACTGTCGCTGTATTCCTTGATGTCCACCGAGCATACGACACAGTGAGTCACGTTCACGTTCTGGAAGGCCTGGCGTTACAGGGATTCAAGGGCAAGATACTGCGTTGGATCGCTGACTTCCTGAAGCGCCGGAAAGTTTTTGTAGTTACGCAGGAGGGCCCAACGTCAGAACATGTCGTCAACCAAGGAGTGCCACAGGGCAGCGTACTAAGCCCTACTCTCTTTAATGCAGTCATGGCGCAGCTCCCGTATAATCTTCCACCCAACATCAGATGTTCAGTATATGCTGATGATATAAGTATATGGACGTCTGGTCCATCGTTTTTGGATATACAACAAACTCTACAAGAAGGATTGGATAATGTAGACCATTTTCTAAAACAAAGAGGTATGGCACTGAGTCTGGCCAAAACAGCCATACTTCCGTTTACATTAAAAAGACCTGGAAATTTCCAGATTATTCTGCAAAATCAGCCTATTAAAATGGTTAAAACTCATAAATTCTTGGGAGTAATTTTAGACCGGAGACTAACATGGTCGCCTCATGTCCAGTCCCTGGAACAAAAAGTGAATCAGGCCATTCGAATCCTCCGGCATCTCTGCGGGGCCAAATGGGGTGGTACTACAGAATCGTTATTAGCCCTACATGTTGCCTGGATACGCCCCATCGTAACTTACTCACTGCCCCAGCTGCACGGACTCCCAGCCTCCACCGAAAGGAGACTTCAGTTGTTATTGGCAAGGAGCTTGAGGGTATGTCTGGGTTTACCACGGTCAACTTCCAGTGATTTAGTGTATGCGGAAGCTCGAGAGCCACCTTTGGCAGTACTGCGAACTAAAGAAACATCTCGAAATTTATTTAGAATTTTCACGCAACATGAAAGCCATTTTTTATCTGGTGCACTAACACAAAGAACGGCAACGAGACTACAGGATACTATATCATCATTTCAAGCAGTAGTACCAGAATTTAAACAATGGAAACCTTCAAAACCACCTTGGACGCTGCCACTTCTCAACGTTATCCGTGAAATAGACGGCATAGAGAAGAAAGCAGCCATGGCACCTCTAGTAGCGGCACAGTTGGTACTTCATCAGCTTCATGTAATGCATAATGAAAAAACGAAGATATATACAGATGGATCATGCACAGAAGAAGCGTCAGCCTGCGCGGTCTTTATACCCGAAATTCAGGAAAAGAAGATGTACAAATTATCGCACAAATCTTCATCGACGACAGCAGAATTGGTGGCTATCTTTGAAGCAGTTAAGCTTATCTGCGAGAATCCAGATCCACGAAAATGGGTGATATGCACTGATAGCAAACCTGCTCTTCAGCTAATCAGAAATGTGAGATCACCTTACAGAAATGGTGAAATACCACAATGTATCGCAGAAACTGTGGAATATGCCTCATCGCAGGGTCACAACATCGTATTCCAATGGATATCCAGCCACATTGGAATAAAGGGAAATGAAGATGCTGATAGTCTCGCGAAGAAAGCATTGAAGGAAGGACGGGATTGCACAATCCCTATATCTGGGACGGATATTCGACATTTTATATCGCAAGGAGCTAACCATTGTTCGATGGAGAAGTGGTTTGAGAGCCCTAAATCAAAGGAAATGGTACTTTATGAAGTTGATCCACACAGAAAATTTTCCATAGCGACAGACCTTCCACGACACCTAGAGACATTGATCCACCGACTTAGATTGGAAGTAGCATACACAAACAGCTTCCTGCACAAGATACATCGATCCAACTCACCGGAATGCCATTGTGGTCATGCAGAAGAAAATGTTCGCCATATTCTTTTGGAGTGCATTAAATACGCGAAAGAAAGAGAAAAATTAAAGAACAAATTAGCAAGTTTGGACAGACGGCCCCTCACAATAAAGAAACTACTTGGACCATGGCCTGAGATGCATCTTCAGAAAAAGGCAATAATCTTCCTGACAGACTTTTTAGTGGAGACCGGACTGGACAAGCGCCTATGACTGACAGCCAGAAATGAGTATCATGTAAAGTGTGGTCATGTATATACTGGCATTAGAGTAGGAAGGTGTGCGTGAAAGTAGTTTATGACTGTGTGAACTGCGTGAAGAAAACTGTGTATTGACTTGTCATTTGAACTGGTTTCAGTGTGCTATTATGTGTTTTTTTTCCTTTTCCGTATTGTTAATTTTTGGGTACCGTTCTGTATTATTATTTTATTTTTCGCTGCAGAACTCTGTGATATGGAGTATCCGAGGCAATAGGCTCCTCAACCTCTCCACAGCAAAACAGTTAAAACAACAACAACAACAACAACTTGTCTGCAGACTTGCCCTGAATGATCTGTGCCAAGTATGGTTTCACCACCATGGAGCACCACCACATTTTTCTGCCAGGCGAAGTATTGGTTGGACAAACGTTTTTAACAAGAGTGGGTTGTGCGCGCAGAAGCAATTTTTTGGCCACCAAGATCTCCTGACCTTTCTCCGCTAGAGCTTTTTTTTAAGGGGGGGGGGGCTACGTTAAAGATTGAGTTTATGTTACTGAGCCCAGTGATGTTAATGGCATTAAGGGCAAAATAACATCTGCCTGTGCGAGTATTCCTGCAGAAGTTGCACGCCGAGTCATCAAGTCGACGCGAGAGCGGTTCATGCTTTGCGTAGCTGCCGAAGGCAGGCATTTAGAACACTTTTTGTGGTATTGACTTTTTGAGAGGTGAAGAGCTTCGATGAGGTTTGTGTATGACCGAAATAAGCTAATGTAGCAGCAGGAAATATGCGTTAGCAAGGATAAAACTGTTTCGGTTATTATTGGTGGAGTTATTGCTCTTGATTTCAATAAAAGTTACAGTACACGGACTTCAGCAGTCACGCTGTTCGCGTAGCCGGGGCAACGACCACGCACGCTTTTCTGTAGTCATTATTACGCATGCGCACTGACATCCAAATTCTATGCTCGCACCATTATCTTGGCATGGTATCTGCCACTATTGTTAGAGGCTCTGCAGTGACGTGTTACGACACTGGTTGCAAGGGTTCTTCGATTTTTATTTTCAACAGCCGAGAGGGCAAGGCTAACTGTTATTACCTATGCATACGTTCCCGCCCTTTTCACACACTAAACAGCGCACACAACTGCTTAGTAATTTAGAAAGGAGCTTTGCACTGACCCTCCTCTTGCATGCGTAATCATGCGAAGACAATAGGTGGATAGCAAAACAGCGCTTCGTCTGTTACGGTACTTCCGGTTCGAGGCCTGTCCATTCGCTTCTTCAATGTGCCTGCTGCGCAGTTCAATCGGGGAACATACACGTCAAATTCAGTGACGCTTTTGCTGCCGCTTGTTCAATGATTGTGTTTTTCATATTTTTTTTTGTGAATCGATGGATGATATTTCGTGCATTTCAGAGAACGAAGTGAGACGTAGACATGGGCAAAAACGGGGAACGCTGAAAGATGGGTTTCAGCCCAGCGTGCGGTTATGCTTTAAAACACGCAGTAATCCTTTGCAGAATCACCTTGATTTAGTATTTTCGAGTGCATACACATACCGAGACCACTTCGAAATCCCTCACACATATGTGCACATGCTCTCAAATGCCAATATACGTACGATGTCTACATACGTACGCGTACTTTGCGTGATCAAGTATGCCGATATGCTATATTATAATCTGCAGCGCTAACTGTCAGTCAAGTTTTCAAGTTTATGAAAACTAGTGAGCGCGTTGAAGGCCCACAAAACAGCCACTCAAATAATGGTATCGTGGGACGAAACATGATCTACGCTTTTGAAGCAACGAGTAGCATAGTACGACGTAGCATGGTACTTTCAAGCATGGTACTTTGAAGCGTGAAGTACTGACAGGTGGTGTTATACTACGACTCATAGCTTTTTAAGGTTATGTTGCACAACGGTACGCTGAGTGCGCAAAATTTTGAATGTATTGAAAAACAATATAATAGTGAGTGAGGGACGACACCTCATGCAATGGTATACAGAGACGCGTAAAAAAGAAAGCCAAAGAATTACGCGTTTCATTTACAGCGCTTGAATTGCAATATACTAAGACAATTCGCTATATCTAGCCTGGGATAGTATCTTTGCAACCCAAAAGTAAATAAACCATTTTGTGGGTACGTGAGCAACATCAAAAGAAATGAACAGATATTTCTTGATCCTATGATGTGCAGAAAATTGTTGTATGTGACAAAACACACGTGATAATAACCTTTGCTGTAAAACAACAAGCATGTGTCCAAGGGTGCAAGCCCACCTCAATAAAAAATGAGCGTTCGCACCATTATAACTATGTCGTAGTGATCGAATTTTTTATTCAACCATGCCGTATAGCACTGCAAAGTATTGTCGCGAAACTTCGGGGTTGTTTAGGCTATAGACACATCTGATTACCATCCGGATGAAGAAGTGTGGGAGCAATTCCGCACAGGCAAGCGATGACAAGTTGGCACGATGATTTCGGGGAGCACTCATAGGGGTTTTATTTATCTCATACAACTTAAATTTACACAATGTACTAAGTCACAAATACAAATTATGGAAAATGATGGCATACCCCTCGGCTTGCATGACTGTTCTCCGTTGGTGAGAAGCGCTGTTGCCCCCGACTCCACTCACCCCAAAAAGGGCCCAAGTCGCTGCTTAAATAGGGTTTTCCAGCATCCACGGGTGCGCGGACCACGCGGAAGGCCACTGTTTTCTACCATTCGGAAAACGGCTTATACGGCCCAATCAGGCAAGCCGAAAATAACCAATTCCAACACGACTTTTCATGGCCCGTGAAGCCTGCCTCGCAACAAAACTGTAGCAGCTTCTTGAAACGGGCCCTATCTTTAAAACAGCCTAAAACGAGGGCTCAAATTTTGGTCCCCCACTGCCCCGGAGGACAGAAGCGGCGGCTCGCTCGTTTGGGGTTGTGATGGTAATGGTTAGAACTGGAGAAATGCACCTAATTTCTGCAGCCCGGTCGGGGGCGCGGCGCGGTGCCTGGTTTGGCGCGAAGCGCACAGAGACCGACCGGATGCAGCTTTTTCTCCTCAGACTATCATTCTTCCTTGAAGCTTTCTCCTCGATAAAAAGTCGTTAAATAGCGCCTTTAACAAGAGCATCTGGCAGAGAAAGAACTCCAGCTGTAGCTGAAAAACAAAAAAAGTTTTCCGCAAAACATTGCCTTCGCGACAGTATTATGCAGCAATTTGTAAAAAAAGGACACCGCGAATGCAAGGCGGAACACGCAAAAAGCGCTGGTACTGGCAAGAATGCCCTCGCGGCATGACGGCGTCTCGAACCGGAAGTCGGTGCAGCAGCCCAGAATCCATTGCGTGAGCCACGATTTTGCTATCCGCTTATTAAACTTAGGAGCCGGATATCTCGGAGCACAAGCGTGCTAGAGAAAATATTCCAACTGAAACTATGTACAAATACCACTGCCATTTTTAGATGCGGAAGCATCTTATACTCGCGCCTTGTAGTGCGCCGTCCGCGCCGTCCGCACCGCTTCTCGAACATTCGACAGCTGACGCGCGCGCATGCGCCGTCGCGCCGTCGCCCACCATCTGTGTCGCGCGCGCTTCTCCTTCGAGAATATTCGACAGCTGACAGCGCATGCGCCGTCGCGCCGTCGCCATCTGTGCCGCGCGCGCGCTTCTCCTTCGAGAACATTCGACAGCTGACAGCGCATGCGCCGTCGCGCTGTATATATACTCAAGGTCGGCGCTCGCTCGCTCAGTTGCCGCTCGTCCGTTGGTTTGTACGGCGCGTCGACGTCCGAAGTCGCCGTGAAATGAATGCCAACGAATCCACAAACAGAATAATCGACGTCCCTAAGCCATCGTCCTCAAAGTTCGTCGCAATAAATAAAACACCGCCCTTTCGCATACGTGCCGTACGTGTTCACTCATTTAACACCCCATTTCACAACCACGTTAACCAATTTAGCCATCGACCCAAGTAAGTCGCACTTTAACACCCCGTTAACCAATTATATGCTCCGCATCCTCCTCAGTGTTCCCCCGAGGGAAGCTGCGGGCAATTTTTTTCGAAATAAACATGCCAACTTACCGTAGCCAGTAAAACGTTAATTATTAAATTTTAGTTCATTTGGCTGCTGACAGCTATGATTATTATCTAGCTTTCTGTCCCCATGGCCACTTAACTTTTTTGCACAAGTGGTTCTCAAGTGCCTGTGAGCACCCCCCCCCCCCACAAAAAAAAGAAGATCTTAAAGCTTCACTTCGAGCCCCCGGTATTGTGGCTGCTTACAGCTGAAGTCAAGTTTTTCTTTACGGATGCTTTAATTTCGTTAACTTGAGGAGGCAAAAAGAATAACCTGCGATCTGGGGCACGCATTGCTAAATTCTATAGAGTGGTCTTTGCGGGCATGGAGTAGGAAGCAGTATGTTGCTTTGAGGCAGTTGCACACTAATACATACCCAAATCTCAGTCTGTTTAGAAAACTCTATCCAGTAAATCCCAACGAATTCCGGCTATGCGTTGAAGATCAAGCGCTTTACCACGTGACATCCGCCTTCCTACATTGAAAGGTAGTGCCAAATAACAGAACGACAACACAGGCGAAGCTGGAGGCTGCGGTGTCTTGCTCGAAGCCCGAAGAACAGCTCAGGCTGATCGACAGAGCGCTTAGGATGACGAAGGCCACGGGGTTCCTGAACTGAGGGCTTCAACTTCGCCGGGAGAGCTTTTGTGCAAGATTAAAGTTTTTTATTAATTCTTTTATCACGCCTGCTGTGAAGTAGTGTGCACCGTAAATGTAAACAGCCGAGCTGTAGAAAAAGCAGAGTCTGTTATCCTTTGGAGCGTGGCGCATTTCTACGCATGGATGCTAAGCTCGCGCATGGGTGAATGGTCACAATATTTTTGCTGATGTCACCACTGTTCGCAGTAGGTGTTTAGGTATTACACAAATCAGTTCCCTACGTTATTGATTGAGGGCAAACGTCAAGACGACGATGTAACTGTCAGCGAAGGTTTGTAACCGTGCGAACTTTTATATTGTACACGTGCTTCCACACTTCCATGAGTAACATTTTCGGGAAGTCATAATTATAACTGCTTTTTTTCGCTGAGCCTAAAAATCTCTTTCAAAAGCATCTTTGTAAATACCAGCATGACTTACGTGACACAGCAGGAGAACGACCTGCAAAACAATCAAGGTTAGGGCCACATCCACGTATCTACGCTGGATGTGGCCCCTAACCAGCCCCCAAGTGCATGTTTGATCACGCAGGTTGCGAGTGTTTCAACGGGCATCGGAAGATGACAGCCTTGGTGGGCTGTCTGGAACGCAAATGGTCGACTAAGTGGTACACTTTATGCATGAGATAACACTTGGATAAAATAGCCCAAGACATCAACTGCCTGCCTAGGCCCATTTCTGGCCAGGCGAAAGTGTGGCTTCCCGTACTGCCCCCGTGTGTTTGAGGTCTCATTTTGCATTTTTACTCTTGTTAGACAATTGTATATGGTTACACTATTGTTAGACCATATTTAGTTCGTAGTTAGACTATAGAATATAAACTATCACATTACTTGTCTATATATAGACAAGCAATGGGCAGCCGGGTTTCTTAGATATGAGATGCAAATCGACAAGCGTTTCTCGAACATGCACTTTTATGCATTAAAAATGTACTCGAGTGCTGACCCGATTGATGATTGATTTGTGGGGTTTGACGTTCGAAAACCACCATATGATTATGAGAGACGCCGTGGCGGAAAGCTCCGGAAATTACGACCACCTGGGATTCTTTAACGTGCACCCAGAACTGCGCACCCGGCCCTACGGCATTTTCGCCTCCATCAGAAATGCAGCCGTCACAGCCGAGATTTAGTCCCGGGATTTGCGGGTCAGCAGCCGAGTACCTTAGCCACTAGGCCACCGTGACAGGGCCAAGTGCTGACCCGAAGATGCTGGCATCGAACCCCGGTCGCCACTTTTCACTGGAGGCAAAGTATTGGAAGATTGTCTACCTAGATGTCGGTGCACGTTGAACACCAGAAAAACTTGCCCCTGATCGAGTAGGTGCCTTTGTTTGCCATACATGTTATTTACTGCACAATAATTCAAAGAGAAACAAAGAACAGAGAAAAAAAAGAAGTGGGAGAGGGAGCAGAGAAGCACCATCTACTGTCAACGCATTGAGTGTGAAAGCAAGAAAACAAGTACACTTCCAAGCATGCGCAGTGGCGTAAAATAGCGACGTCACAAATGTTGTCCCGTAAGCTGTTCGTTAAAAAAAAGCGCAATGGTGATCTATAAAGCGCAATTGATTAGTGAGTGACACAGGCAGACGCATTCCTTTTAATGTGAAACAAGGGCTTCAGCAAGCTTGCGAATGATAAGTACTACAAAGATTTATATAAAGTTCATTCTCTCAATTCCACCTGGCTCCACGTGGTCTGCATCTGCTTGGTTGAGAGACAAAGTTGAGCAAACGTTCAGCAGTTCCAGCTCAGCACCTTCACCCTTTTCAGCTCGCCAAATTCAAACCAGCCCTGGAAACTCACAACGATTCATGTTTTTTTATCCGGAGCTAATTCCAACGCACGACAATAAACAAAGCCACAAGTTCGTTCGAAGCTGTGAGCACGAAGATTGGACAATTACACCTGTACTCCTTAGTGGTAGCTGAATGATCGCAGTGCCAGAGTTCCGTCTTGTATTGACGGAATTTTTATGGGTCCAACGACTGATACTGGCGGCAATATACCGATAGTATGCAAACTTGAGAAAAACCTACAATATCACATTTTGTCGCTAGCAATACGTCATCCGTAGCGTGTGCGTACAGTTTACGTGATTCTGCCACATGTGGCGGTGACCGCGAGTTCCAGTACTGCATTTTTCAGACTTAGGAAACACGCTGTCTCGGTAGCTTTGACTGTGTGCTATAGCTTACTGGTGCATTTGCATTGTTTGCTCACAGTGGCTACAAGACCCCGCTAGTTCAGGACGAGCTTGCGGGCTCAATTCTTTGCTGCGGACCGTCTGCACTTGTTAGGGGGACGATGCATGCTTCGGTGACGACTGTCAATCTTTGTGAATTTTTAATTCATTGTTTTTTTAATAAGCCATGAAAATGCACTCTCCGGAAGGCAAAGGCCTTTTTGTTACGAAACGCGCGTAATTATGAAGCATGCGCGATAGTTATCTGGGTCGCAGGAACCAAGGATCGAGACACACGCAACCGGAACGTCGTTGTTTAGAGCGATCGTTATCTTACGCAATAACAGCTTCATTGTCTAAAAAAAAAGTTGCTCTCCGAAGGACGCAGCGACCGTGATCAAACGGCCTTGATTAGAAGTAATTCTGCCTGCGAAATGAAAAGACTCGCTGATCACCACAGCACCAATACATCTGCTCTTCTTATATTCAGAAGGGATATCTCCACGCAGTCTGAATGACCGCGTAATTGTCGCTAAACTTTTTTGAGTATTATATTGCAAAATTGACCAATGTTTATGATTATACCTGGAATATTACGTCCCATATTACAATACGCATATGAGGACGTCATAGTGGAGGGCTCCAAGAATTTCGACCATGTCGTGATCTTTCAGACATACACGGGCCTCTATAGTTTCACCTCCACCTAAATGCCACCGTCCCGGTTGGGAACGAACACGTGACCCTTGGGTCATTAACCGAGCATCGTACCCACTGATCCACCACGGCAGACATATTGACGAATTTTTCCGCAAAATAATGTTCTGCCCTGATTCAGCGTATACGTTTGTATGTTTAGGGCTAGTGAAGTCGGTCTGTCAGCAACTTCCTTTGACCTAGCTGATTTTTCACGTAATCTTGCAATTGTGTCTACATAAGATATCCTCGAACGTATCGATTAGTAGATATATTTATTAGCAATCATGTATAGAGTTCCGGTTAGCGTCATCGGATAGTAAGGCGAACTCCACTTATTGCGTGGTACCTCAGCTAGCACCTAGAAGGCGAGGCCGCTTGTCAAAGAGAGAGAGAGGACAAATACTGACTTTCGGCGGCAGCCCCGTACACAACGCCAGAGCGGACGAAGGCCGCCTTTTGTTCGGCGCCGCTCTTTTGTCTTCGGTCGCGTTCGCTAGACGCCTTCGCACGGGCACAGGGACGGCGGCGCGCCCAGACGCGCACCTTGTTTGGTTTTAACGAGACCCGATCACCTGCTAGTCTGGCACTTGACTCGCATTTATTTTTGTTTATTTTAGTATTGAAGCAGAGAAAGCGAGAAACAAGTTTGTTTGACCAAGACACTCGGACACTCGCACGACGACATCTACATTAGAATTTCACAAGTTCACGGATTTACATGACGTCACAGAAGTAGCCATCATTAAGGAAAGACAGAGAATTTGAAACGAAGTATACTCAATACTTGTCAGTGTGAAGAAATAAAAAGTAAACAATAGCTATATATACAGGAGTACTGAAATGAATGAGCGCCCCCTTGAGAAATACGTGAGGAAATATAGAAATGGCATACTTAAATTTGTGGTGGCTAAACGCAGTTAACGAGCACGAAGGGGTCGTTAACCTGCCCAAGCTGAAATGGCTCTCTCGCAATCGAACGCGTACCATTAATATCGGTACACTACAAGCAGTTGCTGATCAAACACGAATACGGCGTTACACCTCATATCGCTCAAGAGTGTGACTTGATAAGCAAAGCAACAATCACAGAAACGAAGTTTAAATAACGAAAGCATTAAATTCTTTCATAAGTCCAAGGCAACGAACAGTCAGATTATGCCTTACAGCAATTGCAGAAGGGTAAAAGGAATAATTGAAAAAAACTTTGCCTCAGACAAATGCTGTCTTGGAAGAAAGAAAAACAAACTTAAGTGGCTGCTCTCCTGTATTGACACCAAATCATAGGACAGGGCTAAGTGCAAAATCGAGACTCAATAATGAGATATGTCAAATATGTTCTGCTGCGTTCACAGCATGTAACTTTTGCTAGGGCTGCCTTGTCATTTTTCGCTCAGTGTGTAACTAAACATTATGTGTTTTCCTTATGAATTCAGATTTCTTCTGCTCCTAGAGACGCCCTATTGAGAGCTTACAATGTAAAAAAGTAAAAAAAGAAAAACAAACAAACAAACTGGACATCCCTAAATCAAACATTTTTCAGGAGTGCTTTGTTTCTGCCAGCATATAATAAGGTAAGTTAATACTTACCTGAAAACTGGAAACTGGAACAATCAAGAAGTAGTACAAGAATGGCCACATCTGGTTCTCTTTAAGGGGAATACCGAGAAACACGGCTGCCGTTGTTGGACGGAATACAGTGGCGAGTGTAGAAAGATCGCAGATATGTTTGTTCAAAGCCTAGGACTAAGTGACGATCTATTTGTGCTTGCATGGCAGGTAAGTGCAAAGTTTAATGCACTTTAATGTATTTATGGTATTATGGCCCAAAGCACCATATGCTTGAGGAACGCCGTACTATAAGGCGCCGGGAGTTTCGACTGTCTGGTGTTCATTGGACATGCACTGACCTCGCAAAGAACATGGGCCTACAGCACTTCGGTTCCATCGAAATGCGACCATCACCGCAGGGATCCTACAAGCTGCTTTAGGGTCAGGAGAAGGGTGACCATAACCACATAAGGGTCACCATAACCGCATAAGACAAAGGTGGATGGTAGAAACGAACGTTGACTACACGAGTGGGAGAGCGTGGCTGAGAAGAGAGGTGGGGAGGGGACGCGCATGCACTGTAAGGTTGGTCACGCAGCAAACCGGACTGAACCCCGCTCGAAAATGCTTCGCATCTGAAAGGTGTAAACTACCCATGTAAAGCTTAAAGAACAGCGAAGCTGGTCCTTCTTAGGGGCGTAACGTGTCCTTCTTGGCTGATCCTTCAAAGACATTGGCGTAGAGAGTCAAACCTCACGCACCCTGTGACAGACCACGCAAGAACTAACCTGCGAAGCTGGCTGTGGCACCCCCGGTAGAAGAGGGGGCTTCTCGTCACTCTAACTCGGTGCGGCGTCTGCGCGGACTGTTCTCGTCTGAGGGCGCGGCTTGTTGGCGGCGGCGGCTCCTCAGTGCAGGCTGAGGCTAGACATGGTTAAACCCAGACTGCTCTGGCTTGGTTATTAACGCAATAGTGTTAAAGTTCTTGTTTCGCAGAAATCCCGGCGTCGGCGTGGTTGGTTGTGAGTGAAAAATTATCACCCTATGCGTGACCGAAAAATCGAGAATGATGCAAACGAAATATATAAATTGATAAAAATGCAACAGCAGAGTGGAGACCTAACCAGGGTTGTTTGGGTTTGAGTGGGGATCGAACCCTGGTAGTTTGCGTGGCAAGCAAGTGTTCTACCACACGGCCACACCTCTGCTTGTGGAAACAGTGAAAAGGACTTCTGCTTGGAAATGCAGTGAAAGTAGCTTTCATGCTTCACAAACACACGCTTCCTGTATACATGCTTCACAATGCAACATGAAATTTTGCAGTGATAATGCATGGTAAAAGCGTCAACTGCCTACGGGTGTTCGAATAAGTGATTATCATAATGGATCTGTGGT
This sequence comes from Rhipicephalus microplus, assembly GCF_043290135.1. Taxonomy (NCBI): domain Eukaryota; kingdom Metazoa; phylum Arthropoda; class Arachnida; order Ixodida; family Ixodidae; genus Rhipicephalus; species Rhipicephalus microplus. Next base: position 180,302,110 of record NC_134702.1, read on the forward strand.
TGAAGGCCGGTACCCCGCTTTAAAAAGCACACATGCTACGGCGCCCATTCCTTTAAGTCCACGCAGTGGGTGCATAGCAAATTCCAAAAGGTCTCATGCACTAACTGTTTGAAGAACGCACTAGTAACAGGATGTCGCTATCGTGCTAACCCTTAAAGGGCTACTCACCAGGCCCCATACCGAATTTTAGTTAGACAGTGGAAGTTGTTGGGTTTCCGATGAGGAACATTTTGCCACAAAAATTTTTCAAATCGGTTCATCACGAGCGGAGAAAACGGGTTTTTTGAAGCGGTGGGTGACGAGGATGAGAGGAGGCGAGCTCGAAACCCTTGCCGCTCCTCCACGTAGCCTTTGCAAGCCAACTCTCTTCCCCACCCTCTCCGGCATCCGACCAAGAGGTCACGTGCGCATGACGTGCCTGAACAAGCCCCACCCCCATGCACGCGAGTGGCGTTGCTTTGTTGACCAGTGTTATTTTGTGCTTGAAAAATTGAATTGCTGCACAAACTTGAAGGAAAACAAGGAAGACAGGAAAGAGCGCAGGTCTTCTGCCTGTTTCTGCCATAGAAATTATCAAAATTAACTAGAGGGCACTCTGGCGCTGCGATCGTTCAGCGACCATGGGAATAATGGGTAGTACACACATTTCCCTAGCCTTCGTACTTGCGGGCGGCGAATCGTACTTGCGGCTTCGTTTAATGCTGTGTTTCGATTTTGTTTTGAAAGAAAGATTCAATTCTTTTGAACTTCGTGACCTTATTTGGAAAGGTAATTAAAAAAAAACAGGGCGCTGAAGCGTAACCACTGAACATTTGCTGATTTTTGTTTCGTGAGAAAACAGTTCCAAGCCACACGAACACACACGGAGCCAAAAGCAGGCCAGAAGAACGATGTTTGGACAAATGTGTGTACTACCCAACGTTTTTAGATAATTTTCAGTTTGCAAACTCACTTCGAGAGGCGGCGTCGTTTTGTCGCCGTTGCGAAAGGTGGCGCTGGCGTTCCGTTGAGATCGGTTGGGAAGCAGTGAGTGGCGGTGACGCTTGCTTCAGACACGTGCTTTTGGTGTGTTGCTGGCGCTCGCACGTTCATCACGCCTGTACTTCCAGCTTGGACATGTTCTACAGTGGTATGAACTCTTGGCAGTGGATACCGTGAAGTGTCAGCGCGGATTCTCGACATGCCGACGTGCAGCGCGCCCGGCTGTCGTTCGGGGTATGCTTCGGCAGCTGCAAATCCCGGACCGTGACATTTTTTCAAGCCCCCAAAGGACCCTGACTTACTGAAGGCATGGCAAAACGCGATTCCACGGAAGAACTTTAAGGTAACGCCAAAAACGTACGTCTGTGACATTCATTTCGAGCCTGTAGACATCATAAGCTGCTATGAGCACACAGTGAACGGTCAAACCGTAACGATACCGCGAGGCAGATGGACACCGAAGGAGCGCACTGTGCCTCGAATTTTTCCGAACGTACCTAAGCATCTCTCAAAACAAACGGTGCCGAAGTCAGCAAGAAAGCCACCCAAAGTGAGGTCAGTGGTTTCCGCCCAAGTTTCTTCCTGCCAAAGTGATGAATATTTGTACGACGAAACTGACGCATGTGACGGCATGGATGTTGATGAATGCACCGATTTTATCACGCTAGGAACTGCGCCCTGACTTGCTGTTGTGCAGAGCAGCCCGACATTTGATCCGTGGAATGTGAGGGCTTCTACCATCCAAGTTATCTTCTACAAACTCGAAGAGTCTGGGGGCGTTGTGTACATTAAAAAGGCGGTTGTAATCCGGCCAGACTTGGCGACTGAAGTTAGCTCAAGAGGTGTGCTTGTCCCGATGTGCAGCTACATCGAGAAAGATGGAAACATTCTGACTCTGCTAACAAGCCAGAAGAATTTAACAATGTTTCTTCGCTACATCGATGCGCTCAAGATTTGCCCTGGGTGTAAATGTGAGCTGTTTCTAGGTATGTCATCGTCAAAGGCAGCCATGAAAAGGTAGGGTGTATGGCGAAACAAGAAATGCATGGTGCTGTCAGGTGAGCACTTGTGCCCTCCATGCAAAAAAAACAAAAAACAAAAAAAACTTTGGTGATAGAATGAAGCGTCGTCCTAAAAAAAGCACAAAACGGAAGGCTGCACGTGAAATTCAAAACCCAAAGAAAAAGGCCATCAGGGCCACTGTGTTTCGCGAAAGAGCTAGAAGAGTGTCTACACTGAGGCGCTGTTTGTCTGAAGTTTCAGCGAGCAAAGTTGAAAAAGCAGTGGAAAGTATTCCGCAAGCACAGCAGCTTGCCTTTAGGTCAGCATCGAAAGTCTCAAAGGCGAAATCGCTGCGAGGAAGGCGTTATGAACAGGAATGGCTCATGACTTGTCTTCTATTGAGAATTTCATGCCCAAGAGCTTATAGACTAATGTCAAAAATGAAGCTCATGCCACTTCCAACAACCACAAGGCTGAGACAAATGATGAAAGGAATGCCATGTGAATTCGGCTTCAACAAGGTATCTCTTGACAGTATTGGGGCCTTTATGAAGAACAAAGCAGGAGTACAATGCCACGGAACGCTAGTACTGGACGAGATGAAGGTGCGAGAGGTTGTCGCATTTAACAAGAGTACTTACAAAGTTGATGGCTTCGTTGATTATGGAGATGGTCATGACTCAGAAACAACAACCGACCACGCTTTGGTACTCATGTTTGTGCCTTTATTTCACTCCTGGGTGCAACAAATTGCAAGTTTTGCTACGAGACATGCAGCCCCTGGAAGAGTGCTAGCTAAGCTTGTTTTAGAAGCCATTTTGCAGTTACACAAGCACAATGCAACAGTTGTCACTGTTATCAGTGATGGTGCCAGCACCAACAAGGCCATGTGGTCATGTTTTGGTATCAAAGGCAAGCTTCATGAACCGAAACACAGTTGACCGTCCTTGTGTACCTGATCAGCAGCTCTACTTCCTGTGCGATGTACCGCACATCACCAAGTGCATAAGAAACCATCTCATGCGCCACAAGTATGGCATGGTAAGTAGATTAGAATGTTTTTACTTATTTTTCATGTGTGAGCAACTCTGAATTAAGGAGTGGCTTCTGCAATGGAACACCTTTCTTCGTCTCACTGTTGTTTTTAAAAATTGCAGATCGGTGAACAAAAAAAAAGTTTGACCACTATCGAAGACTCCAAGAAGTAGATGGGAAACAGCAGCTTCGGGTGGTTCCGAAATTGACAAAAGAGCACGTGAGCCCAGACAATCTGCGAAAGATGAACGTGAGTCTGGCTATACAGGTAAACAAAAATGCCCTATCTACCATATTTAGATGCCTTTCATAGTTGACAACTGCTTGTTTATATGCATAAATGTTTGTTTATAAAAATAAAGCCGCAAATTTTTCATATATGTTGTTCTCAGCTTTTCAGCCGAAGCACTGCCATTGGGTTAAAAGTGTACCAGCGGTTAGAGGAGCCTGACCTGAAAGACTGCCATGGAACTGCTCAATTCATCCTCATGGTGAACAACCTGTTCGATGCCCTGAATGTGAAGCTTCCGAAGTTTGGAATAACAAGTTCGTCAAAGGAAGTTGAGGTAACGATAATACTTTACAGCATCTGTTGCACTGTTGTGAAATAGTACAGATAGTGCTTCATAACATCTGTTGAATTGTTGTGAAATTAATTTGCTCTCTGGCTTATTTTGAAGGTCATCCAGGAGTTCCTTGATGCTGTAAATAAGACCGAGGAAAACCATATCACCAATGGGACAATGATGTTTGCATCGCAAGTTACAATGGAGTCGCTTCGTGTTACGCTTGCATCAGTACGGGACCTCATAACAGATCTTCTCTCTAAAGGAGTGCGTTTTGTGCTCACGGGCAAACTAAACCAGGATCCTTTAGAGGTAAGCCGTTTGTTCTTTTTGTTTATCCCGTTTATGTTTGCGCACATTGCTTTTATAAAAAAACACGTCTTCCTTTTTTAGGAGGTTTTTTGGTGTGACAAGAACTTATGGAGGGGATGAGGATCACCCTATTCTAATCAGCTTTGCACACATATATAGGCTTCTGAGCCTGTATACACCAATCAGCACTTGTGTCACTGGGAACGTGAGTGATGAGCAGAATTTTGTGCTTGCCACTGTTGCAGACAGCATGAAAAGGGGAAGAAAGGACACACTGTCGTCCCACGAAAGACTCCAGGAGGCTATTCGAGCGAAGTTGGCAGAAATCTCTTCTACTGCACAGAATGAAACACCGACAGCACCTGATCATGGGTACTCCACACCAGCAGCACAGGACTGTGTTATTTACTACTTGTGCGGCTATCTTGTCCACTCTTACCTCAAGCATCAGAGGTGTTCTGACTGTGTACGTAATATCCAGTCCGAAAATGCGGAGTGCTCGGAGGCATTTCTCGCTTTGGAAAGGGAATTTAAGCACGGGAGCCTCAAATTGCCATCATGGGAGCTCTTCTGTATGTTTCGAGGCATCGAAGCCAAAATTTCGGATGAGCTGCAAAAGAACCGGCTCTGCTCAGAGACATTTTGGAGCCTCCTCGACGCTCTTGAGGACTGCGACATTACTAGTGTGGGCTGTTCTGTTCACAAGGTCACCACTACGACAGAGCTTCTTCACTCCTACATAGTGCTAAGACTGCATTTCGCTGCCAGAGATACTTGTAAAAGCTTCAGCTCTTCAGAAAAAGTCGCGTCTGCTAGAAAGAAAGTGAAGCTGATGTGAAGGCTTGCAGTACAACTCTGACCACTTAACCCTTGTAAATATGTCCCTGTAAATAATGCAGCTGCTGCTTTCAGTTTCATGACGTCAAATAAAAATTACAAAACAATTTTTTTCTGGCTTCCTTGCTGGTTCTTGATTTTCTAAGCTTTTCAGCGGATTTTGGCCGTGTAACACGTGTTCTGGTAAGGTTAGAATATCGCTGAGCATTAAGAGATCCTGGGGTGATTTGCACATATACTGGCCAAAAATAAACGCCGGCTACAACGCGAACAAGAATAAAGGTAAGCGCGCTGTACAGTTTGCCCTTTCTTTTTGTCATGTCTTACGTGCTGTTTGTTTCTAGTTATAATGTTGCGAAAAAAAACGAAAAAGCTCTTTTCGGTAAAGGTTAAATGCGAGCGAAGTTTCAATTCTGCTTCTCGAATAAAAGAGTTCACCGCTGCGGTAGTCTCCTGTCGGCGCCTTTCTCGTTGTAGCAGTAGCAGACGACGCGCCGAGATCGATCCTAACGCTACCGCAGCGCCACCGCCTGGTTGGCGATTGCGGTAAGCCGCCCCACGCCAATGGAATGCCGCGCGCTTTGCCAACTGAAGCTATCTAAAAACATTGGTACTACCCATCATCCCCATGCTCACTGAAGCGCCGTGCGTTGCAGCTCACATAGACACTAGCGCCAGAGTTCCCTCTAGTGTATATTGGGAAACTCTATGGTTTCTGCGGGATTGTTTGGAAACGCTGGCTTAGACGCGGTAGAGTAGATGAGCACATTGAGTGCGCAAATGCGTAGGAGCATTCCATGGTGGTCGTCTGCTCAATGCGCTGAACGCGGGGACACAAATGCATGCAAAGCGCTAGCACATTAGCCTCGCATCTCATAGCATTTCAAGAGAAAAAATGAAAGAAAAACGCGCACAATTATTTATTGCGTCTTATTATTTGTTTCAAGTTTTAGTGATCTCTTAAAGCAACAAATACATAAACTACGCATGTTGTGTTAAATAATTTTTGCCATGTCACGTGGTAGACTGTTGACAACGTCAGAGCAGAGTCGTTTACGTTGAGGTGCAACGTCACCGCATCGCCGTGTACGTAGGGCCATTCCTACGCCCACGTCATGCCCTCATTCTCTACGCATGCGCCGGCAGAGGGGAAAGAGAGTAGCTTTCATCTTGAAATTAGGCCCATTTCCGCGGCGCGTAGCGTTGCAAATTTTGGCAGACGTGATCGTGAACGCCTCGTCTACGCATTGTGCTTGTCAGCTCCAAATTGTCAAACCTGGTGAGTGGCGCTTTAAAGGTGAAGCTTTAGGGTCTCCTAATTTTTTGATAAGCAACGGTGCGGAGGGTCTTTGTAAATGCGAAGCATCTCTTTGACTAGCCTGTGTAACGATGTTCCTCCGTACACATCCACAGCGCATGCTCGCGTGTCGTGCCAGCCCAGGAAAACACTCGCAAAACTGTCACTCCCCTCCCCTTTTCTCAGCTCACAAGGCCGACGCAGCCAGCGCCTGCTAGTAAAAAACCGTGTGCTCGCGCTGCAGAACCATTTACTGGCCACCCCGTGTATGTAGACACTTTTATCGCGCGTTCAGAATTCAGTCAAGGGCGTCTTTACTTGGCTTTCGCTTGCTCAGCGCCAGCGTCAACGTTGCTGCCAGTGTAAGCGTCAGCGCCCACTGCTTCGCATCTACACATGGCTCCCTTGAGCGGGAACTGGTGCAATTCTATCTTTTAAGTGTGAATACACTTTATAAGCGACCCCAAACCATCCACCGCCGTCGGCGGCGTCCGCAGTCTTCTCTCTATCTTTAAAAGAAAGAGGACTTGGCGGGCCGCACGCGAACAGGTGCCTTGTATTAGCAAGCCCTCCGCGGCTTTGTCCGAGAAGGAACGCAGGTTCCTCGAAGGTTTCGGTGTGGGCAGGTAGTTATTTTATGTTATCTTTACCTTTATGTTTCGTTTTCTTCTAGGTTTTTCTTTGCTGTTTTTCAGTGCCTTTGTTTTTGTGTTGTTTGTTATTGTTTTTTACTCATGTTCTGCTCTTGTGCCATATGGTTTTTATCACATGGCCACTGTCTCCTCTATATATTTTCGTGCTCTGCGCAATAAACTCAGTTGGAAGTTAGCGCTCGTGTCTTTCGTGTCCTTCTTGTCTCTGTGTCGTCGTTTTGTTCTCGCGCTATAACTATCGTCGCAGCGCGACGCTCTACCGAATAAGCCACGGACGCGACGCTGATATCGGTGTCAGTAACGCGCCTTATACCCCCTCCCCCTTCACTCGCTCCTCCGCTCTCCTCGCTCGCTGCAGCTGCGCGCACACCCCTCTCTTTCGCGCTCCCGCCTTCTCTCCCAGTCTCCCGTCGAGAGCGGGTCGTGCGATGGATGTCCCGGAGGCAACGCTACCATCAACAACGAATGCAGTACAACCGAATGCCAGCACTGCACCCGTCGTTGGAGGTGACGGTACCGCGGTGGTTTCGCCGACGTTGGAAGACAAGGCGGTGCTGTGAAGGGTTCGTGAGACCGAACGTAAGTGGGCGAAGCGTGCAGCGGATGCCGAACTGCGTGCTCGCGAGGCCGAGTGCAAGCGGGCGAAGCGTGCAGCGGATTCCGAACTGCGCGCTCGCGAGGCCGAGAACAAGCGGGCGAAGCGTGCAGAGGATGCCGAACTTCGCGCTCGCGAGGCCGAGATAAAGCGTCAGCGTCGAGCCGCGAACGCGGCCCAAGAAGCGGAACGACAACGCAAGCGTCAGGCGGAGAAGGGCGATGAAGGCCGGCGTCAAGACGCCGCTCGCAATCGTCAACGGCGAGTGGACGTTCCCGATGCGTAAAAGTGTAAATAAATAATACTTCGTATATAATGTATCTGTGTACAAATGCTTCATGACAAACATCACTTAAATTCATTAATTACACTTTAATCATCATCATCAGTAATAAAACTCCCAAGCATTTCCCCGAGGGTGAACATGGTTAAGTGCGAATGCACGGGGTGATGCTATGAGGGGGAGTAAAGTTAAAATCCGGTGGCATTCGCCGGTGAGTTAACGTAAACTCCCCCGTGTGATCAAATTGCGATTCCCAGGAACCATTACACCATAAAGGCACCATAGTGTGATTAATAAATATAATAGTGCGAATTAATAAATACCCCTCATAGCATCACCCCGTGAATTCCCACTTAACCATGTTCACCCTCGGGGAAATGCTTGGGATTTTCTTTTAAAGACGATAGTCTTTGTTGGGGAACTTCGACAAAAAAAATGGGTCTGTCTGTCTGTACACTTGTCTGTACGCCCCTAACAATACCTCAAATGGTACCTAAAGGCCGACCTCATCCGCAGCGCCCACCAATATTGCTCAAGATTCAGCGTTCATACTTGTGCGATTGTCAATTAAAAAGCAATTATTGCGCGCATCTGAGGTGCCACAACAACACGTCGATGTTTTGTATCTGTGCCTTTATACTAGAAGAGTTACAAAAGTAACTATAAGGACAGTAGCATGTAATGCGCTGCGTTGACAGTGCAACGCGATGCTCAAAAAGATGTTTCCAACGCTTTGCTAAGACGACAAGGTGGTGGCACCTGTCCGTCGCTTTGCGTTCTACTTCTTCTTGCCTCCGAGACAGGCGCGCATCTTTTTCCGTGGGCGCTCACGCCTTCTTTTGTTTTCGAAGATGATTGCCAGATAGTGCTCGTGTCTAACGTGCCTCAATGCGCTCGTTCGCCTCCGCTACACGCTCGAGGCACTCTAACGCAGCGCCTCCAGAATACCATTCACCGATTTTCTTGCGCAGTACATCAAATAAGCGTTTTGTTCACTCTCTCTGGACGCAAGACTATCATCTTTCGACAACATTTGCAGTGTAACATGCAGATACGTGGCAATTTTTTTTCTTTGTGAACCCCAGACGTTTTACATCGAGTTTCATGAGCGAGGCTCTTAAAATAATCACACCAGGTGCCTGCGGACTTCTAAAAATACCAACAGAAAGGGAGTGGGCAAAAACAATAGTGGAGAAGAAATGAAAGTGAATATAGGGGGCGGATTGAATAGGAGTGGGTCTGAGATTGAGCGAAAGCTACTGTCTGGGCGAAGTCAGTTTGCTCGGTGCATGTGCGGCGTACTTAAGCGGCTCTCTACGGAGATAACAAAGCCGTACAAAAAGTGGATTAACTGTTGCAGTTACGGTAAATATATAGCGATCAACAACAGCGATTAAGGAAAACGAGGGTATACGCATGAAACAGGGGAAGTGAAACTGCAGGTTATGCAGGCGAGGACGTTGCGGACATCGAAGGGAATCATTATGGAAGGCGCCGGCGCGTTCTTTGCATGAACGGGGCGATCACTCGGGGCCGCTGACAGACCGTCGTCACACACCGCTACGTTTGCAACTCAGTCAGCCCCAGCTGCACGTTCAAGCAGTCGCAGCTGGCTGGTCGATCATCCGGGGAACGGGAGGCTTTGAGGGCATGCTCGGACCATTAGAGGAATAAT
>NC_134702.1:180313845-180436345 GCF_043290135.1 Rhipicephalus microplus
CACTCTTACAGCTGGACACCGCATGGTAAGCGAGAAATCTCGCAAAAAGGAAATGCTGATGGATGCGCCACCTTGGAATTCCAGCACCAAAAACCGTGTGGCCTTGACTGTAGCTCCTACGTAATTCGTAATCGCTACGAATAAACTTCCAATGGGATCTGTGGGGGCCAGGAGCCCAGCATACAATGTTTAAACAAATTTAGTCGAGTACATGCCTGAAAAATGCGAGAAATACATTTTGAAATAGGTGACGTCATGGACTGAAATTTCTACAAAAATTAAGAAACTTTAACCTTGATTTTTTCTGCTAATATTGAACCCGTGATGGTTAAACTTACAACATTATAGTACAGTTTATCAACCTCAACGAAGTCGTCGTTTTCGTTTAGTGTTCGTTTAAGACTACCTTCAGGCACGGACTTCTCGAAGGTCCATGACATCTTTACTGAAAGCGCGTCCTGGGGCATTTTCGGTCTCAAGTAAAAAGTTTACTCTGTTCCCACGCCCTGTCGACGTGATCGAAAATTTTCTCCTTCATCTCACGCGGACGCTTAAACAATTAACAATTAACCGGCTCATCGACGCATGCTTAAGCTTACCACTTGGCTGCGTAGGATGGCGCATGGCCACAGTTTCATTCAAGGTTCAATTTCTTTCAGTCATTTCACTAAGTGTGGCACCCTACTTCGTTCCTTTGAGGACCGTCCTGCGTGCACTTCGAACTCTTTTTACTAGATGTACGTGTCTTCCTCATTCATCCTCGATCATTGGCCTCTAAAAAAGACATGATTAATTCCTCTATCGTATGAATCGGTATAACACAAAGTGGAAACTGTCTTCACATATTTGGTGCTCATTTTGTGTCTTGATTAAGATATATTTTTGCCATGTCTTTTGGTGTTCGCCTGCTTCAGCATTATTTGACGCAGTTGTACCCACGTTCACGCCTAGTGACACATCTCATCCTGACGACTACCGTCCATGATCATGATCGAACCGTTGTGGTAGCTGAAATTGTTAACCTATGCCACACTCTAACTTATACCTGGACACAACGCGTCGTTAATCCCGCCCAAAGATGCCACCATTAAGCACATATAGGAAAAACTGGTACTTTATATTCACTTCTTGCAAGGAACAGAGATTGTGGGTCCTACTCCCATTCACGGAAAATTTTCTTTCTTTGTCTTCTGGTTATGCGCATTTTTTCGACGTCGTTCTCGTGGCGGAAATACGTGACGATGAAGTCTTGGTGGACTTCTGCATAAAACACTTCCGCGTTAGAAAAATGAAATGGTCAATAAATGGGCTGACGTGTATATGGCGGTGGCACTGCACAATAGTAGCAGGAGTTCACAAAGACCTATAGTCCTTAACAAACGCAGACGTTCTTTATTGCTGCCAATTCGCTGGCTCACACAGACGAATCACACCTTCCACGACTCTGGCTTTAACGGGTAAACGCACACTGCGCAACAAACGCGCAGCCTGCTCGGCTTGTGTGCATCAAGCAGGGGACCTGCGCGGCGTCAACACCAAGCATGACACTACGACAATAACGTGAGGCCTGAGACGATGACAGTTAAAGTGCTCTGCAATGAGTTTGACCAAAGGTGAAGTACCTACAGTTATCCGTGACCCAAATTGTTGTGCAGGTCACGCATGACGTTGTTTACATTACGCTACTCCGTCACTGCTTTCGGGCGCTAACAGAGTGTAGTAAAACATCAGTGTAGTTGTACATTTCACTGCAATACTTGAACCTTATAAACCTGGTTTCGTGAGATGAAATGAGCCAAAATATGCGTGCGATTCTCAAGAAAGCTAGAGAAAAAAAGAACTACAACCTAAAGAAAGGGACGGAATGTAGTGTGGAACAGTCTGTGTGCGTACGTGTCTGGATGAAGATATGGCGTCGAGATGGTTTTCGTTATTAGGAAGTATACACCAATCCACCCAGCGCGCACGGCGTTGTGGGCATTTCATCTGGACGTAGCCGATAGCCGGGAAGGAGTGGCTTTCGTGCGCCCACGTCGGGAAGGAGGCACCCGTGCCAGTTCAAAGAGACGGGAAAACAATGGCGGGCCTGTCATCGCCACATGGCAACAAGGAGGTTCTCTTTCGGCTGTGGTTCCACGTGCGCCAAATACGTCCGTTCGCGCTGGCCAACTGGTTTTTTTTTTTTTTCCTACGGGTGCGCCGGAAGAGAAGCGGGGGCGGCGGCAGAACAACGCTTGGCCATCGCCGATGCTAATCCCCTCGTTGAAGCACTACTGGGCCGCTTACTCACACGCGACTAAATTGGCTCCACGGTCGTTGGGCGTCCGTCCACGAAACAGTCAGGTCCAGCGTGGTAGACCCGAAGGCTGTTGTGAAGTGCGTTTCCATTCTAGTGATACGTTCGGAGTTGCATAGCAGATGTTTGCTTCATGCGAGAGAAATGCATTCCACTTCTTTCTCTTTCAGTGGTTCTTGGCGAAAGCTTTTGTTTGGCACGGCAATTATTCTCAGGAAGAGTGGGATCAGATGGTGTTGCAAAGCGCACTTACAGGACATTGAGAGGGAAAAATAATTGAGTTTTTAATTGAGAATTTAGCAACGAAAAGGCGCCTTTTGATGCCTAAGGCTCGAAAAGTGGTCTAGATTCTTGGAACCAGCCTCTACCATTCTGTGATTATGCATAAAGTCTTTCTCTCATGTTCTTTGACGGCTAAAGGAGTTCACAAAACAGTATTTCTAACATCAAGTTTGCTCTTCGAGAGGTTCAGAAGCAAGAAATTTTTTGTATTATAAAACGGGCCCTTCTTTTCAAGAAAGAAATTAGAAAAAGGGGGAACGCATAGAGTGGTGCTTTCCTCTTATGCGTTTGCTGGTAAAACAGTGCGTAGTGACGCATTAAGTTGGTGCCTTCCTTGCGTTGCCACGTTCTGTGCGGCGACATGTATACTACGTTTATCTGAGTATGTATCTCTGCTCAAGACGTGTGTCTTCTGAGAAAGATCACTAAAACCGCTGCAGTATGCTCCTAGGCATCCTGTTTAAGTGCGATAATTCACATGGCCATTTTATTGATGCCGTGATCACACTGACTATGTGCGTCATCACGGCAGAAAGAAAACCTGAATGTGACATAGGGCGTATTTTGACAGGTATGCCATTGCGTGCTATTAGACAACAGCATCCTCACTGGCGTGTTGAAGTGCGAAACTTACCGTTGTATATACGTAAGAAAAGATTATATCGGACTGGCGGCTCATCGAAGACACACTTAATACGGGCAGCTTAAGGACATTCACCAATTACTACCGCCTGAAAGAACAGCGTGAGACGGTGCTGTGTAGTTTCGAGCTGACTATTTATCCATCTCTTTCTTGCTCTTCTTCGTTGCTCTCTATCTCTTTGCTTTCTATTATTCCCCTTTTCCGTCCCCCCCCCCCCAAGTGTCGGGTAGCTAACGGACCCAAGCTTGGTTAACCTCCCTGCCTTTCCTGTCTTTTCTCTTTGTCTCTCTCTCCTGAAAGGTTTTCACTAGTGTTGCGATACGAAGCAGTCTTTTGATCGAATAGAATACATTATCGAAACACTGTGTAGTTGATTTCCGGACACTCAGTGGCTTTTGTGCAGAGGCCGATGACCACACTGTTTTCTGAAAAACAACGCGATTGTTTCGAAACTTCAAGCGGAACTTCATATAGGACACCCGACGCTAGCGTTACAGACGACCCGAACTTCGCAGGTTCGAAACCCGGCCATGGCCGTCGCTTTCCGGTGGAGACGGAAATAGTAGAAGCCCGTATACTGCACGAAATTAGTGAGCATCAAAGAACATCAGATGGACGAAACTTCCTGAGCACTACAATGCAGCATCTCTCATAAACACATCATGTGTTTTTGACGTTAAACCACATATGTTACTTATTATTAGCGTTAGAGCCAGAGAGCACGACAATCAGGCAAATTAACATGAAATATATCGCTCTCCCGATAGCTCGACGATGCAGAGAGTTTCCTTATGATTATTTGCGTAGGAAACTCCCCGCGCCTGTTTTACCGACCATCGCATGGCCACATAATCACCAGAGTGGCGGCACTGCCTGCATTTATATCGATACCGAAAGCAGGCTATGCAGAGTGAAATATGCGCAGTAACCTGCGTAGTACCACGGACCGTTCCTGTTACGCTCCACGCGTCCTTGAAACAGGCGGTGCCTGAACCCACATCGCTGCGATATCAAGTGATGATATCAGCGAGTGAAAGACGCGGAGTGCGTGTTATTGCGCGTCTTGTCGCGAGTCACGTGCTCGGTATTTTGCAGCGCAGCTCCGGCCTCCGTATTCTAACACGTCCCTTCACTCAACGCTTCACCTTGACTCGAGGAAGTCGATGGGAGCGGCGTCTCTAGGCAGATCAAATCGCTGATACGCAGTGATTCGCCCTGCCTAGAGACGGCGTTTCCAGCGACTTCCTCGAGTCAAGGTGAAGCATTGAGTGAAGGGACGTTCTAGAATACAAGAATGGGAGCCCGTTTCTACGTTGGGCGTCGTTGCCGTCACCGTCAGTGACGTAACCAATGAACACTAAAAAAAAAAACAACAAGATCGACTGGGAATTTGAACCAGGAACTAGTATTCTATCACAGCATCACGCTTCTGCTTGAAACTAATTCGTAAAAAGACCCCATACAGGCGTCGTTCCAAGAAAGAAGTCGCGTTAACTTGGGTTATATAGCGCGGCAAAAAAGTAAAGTAACCTGTCATCCCACAATGCTAATTGCACAAAAAGTGTGTGCTTCGATGCTTGAGACCCACTACAAAGCGCCCAGCATAATTTTTCATCATAAGAAAGCACATACAGCACCACCGAAGTACTCGTAAGAAATTACAGATGTTTATTCTATCCTTTCCTATCCTCAGAAAGACGAATAATGGCGCAGGTAGTACTGCACAATTTCACAAAAATTATGACTTGTGATATATCTGATACCCTGTGGATAGCGATAACAAGTGAGACACAGTTGGCCTTGCCCTAAAACGAAGCTGCGTTCAGGATTCGCACCAGACAGCCTCGTAATAGTCAATGAAAGTTTTGGTTGAAGCTGCCCCTCGCTTGGTGAGCCATTAGCAGCCGACATTTAAATGCCGCCGTTACACTCTCCGCTGTGTTCTAGGGGCTATGGTGTTCGACTGCCGAACCGAAGGTCAAGTGTTCGTATCCCGCCCGCGGCAATTGCGTTTCAATGGAGAAAAAAAAAAGCTTCATATTTGCGTGCTTAAATTTAGGCGCAATTCAAGGGGCACTCCGGTGATTTTTCATTATTCACCGATTTATATCCTACTTTCAGGTTATTTATTTATTTTCACATACTGCAGCCCTCTTACAGGGATATCGCGGGGGTAGATACAGAGCAGAAATAATACAAGAAAAAATTGAGAGTAATTGAAATAAATACAAGTAATAACAGATCAAATAAATACGAACATAGCTCTAAAGATAATTACACAGACATTGCAAAGCTAAGAGTAAGGATTAGTGTATGCCGTCTGTTAGTGCGTTCAAAAATTCCTCTTTTTCAAATGAGCACATGTCACCTGGTATGGCATCCCATATTTCAATACATCGGGAAAAAAAGTGTATTTGAAAGAAGTCTATCATGAAACGCAGATACGTTGAGTATATGGCTGTTTCTGGTGAATATTGTTTTTGCAGGAATTATGTAGTTGTTGTGCGATGAATACTGTAGAGAATTAAAAAAGAAGTAGAAAAGTTTCAGAGACTCGATGTCGCGTCGTTTAGAAAGTGAAGGTAAACCAAGGCGCGTTAGGTGGGGTGTGGGCAAGAAATCGCAGTCATCTATAGCGTCCATATATATATGAAACGAATGGCTTTTTTCTTAATGGATTTAATGCGTTTTATGTCACAGATTTTGTGTGGGTACCATACTCTGGCACCATATTGTAGTATCGGTCTTACGAGTGTTTTATGTGTTAACAATTTAGTTTTTTTGGGGGGGGGGGAGACTAAACGTAATGAACGGTCAAGATATCCGAGTTTTTTAGAGCTTTGGTGAAAGTTGCGTTGATATGTCGAGGCCATGATAAGTTATCGTCCCTGCGGTATCCTGAAGATAAGTCTTCTATTATACAAGCGTAGGTGATTTATTTATTTATGCTAAGCCCTTTTTACAATTCTTAGCCAATTCTGAAACCACGCCACGCTTGTAAATGCTGGCCACCTTGTGTATATAGGACGTAGCATGCCTACTCTCTTATAATCCCGCATCGCCCAACCAGCTCCTCCTCTATTTTATCAATGCAAGCCAGATGTACCCTATTCATCCGTTCACCATTCTATCCTCACACTATCCTTGTCTCGCCCATCGCCTAGCTTTCGCGTCTGCTAATAATAATATTATTTAATTAGATCTATTTGAAGAACAAGCGTTTGAAGAAACGAAGATGGATAAAAATTTTCAATAAAAAAGTAGAGTTACCTAGGACACCCTATATATATATATATATATATATATATATATATATATATATATATATATATATATATATATATATATATATATATATATATATATATATATATATATGGTGGGGTGATATTCAATGGATCCGGTAGAAAATGCAGTATA
This sequence comes from Rhipicephalus microplus, assembly GCF_043290135.1. Lineage (NCBI taxonomy): Eukaryota > Metazoa > Arthropoda > Arachnida > Ixodida > Ixodidae > Rhipicephalus > Rhipicephalus microplus. Next base: position 180,320,487 of record NC_134702.1, read on the forward strand.
AATGCAGTATTATGCAGTATAAATGCAGTATAAATGCAGTATTACGCGTTCGATGCTCAAACGCGTAATTCGAAGGTCGTAGGTTCGATTCCTGCTCACAGTTGGTAATTTTTTCATCCACTTTTCTTTCTTCTTATTTACATTCTATTGGTTTTAATAACTTCCCCTGTACATTCCTTGGCATTACTGTCTGTTAGATCTCATTAATATATATATATATATATATATATATTTATATATATTTATTTATTTCCTGTAGTCTCACTCATGCCAGAAAATACGCATGAAACAATCGCGCCAAAGTGAGTGATGCCTTGTAGGCCCTTGAATGCGACGTACTAAATGCGAGCCCACATGACAAGATTGCCTGCATACGCTCCACACTTATTACGCTCGACTAAAGCATGAGATAATCAGCTATTTAGCCAAACGTTAGATATATTGTCAAGAAAGTGACTTGTTTTCGTTGGATTATATAAGATTAGAAGTATTCGAAAAAGAAATCCATTAGGTTCTGGGTTTTATTTATTTATACCCTCCTCGCCTAGTCGCTCTTTATTAGTACTGGAGGTGGTAATGTCTGTGGCAACATACACGTTTTCGATCGCTTTTTGTTCCAAGTTTCGCGACCGATACCATTTGACCGTCGAAGCAGCACAGGCGCTGTCTTCTATACGAGGTGAAGACGTTGCGAATACAATCTAGTTTCGTCAGCTGCATACAGTGTGTTCTCGCTGTCATCAGGTCGTCACTAAGCACGCACAAAATTGAGCAACCAGGAGATCGATGCAGAAGGGACTCAAGCTACGATGGTTCCGCGCTCAGATTGAAGCTGCAGCCATCACCGAAGTCGCTGCTGGTAGCTTCCCACGAGCTGACACAGATTGATTCTACGTCAAATGACGTCGCCAACTTTCTTTTCGCGCGATAGAAGAAGCACTTGTGCTGCGTGTACACCTTGGCCAGCCGTAAGCGGTGAGTATACGCTTTTTTTCATGACGTCATCACATACCAGCACGGATCTCTCAGTTTAGGTTTTGGTTTTTACGCATTGTTTGTTGCTTATTAAAGTTGATTGACATGTTTCTCTTTAGCAACCTTAGCTGTTACAGAGCTTTATATTACAGAGCTTTATACTTGTTACAGAGCTTTATACTACTACTGTCTGATCATACCGGCTTAAAGCCGGTACGCACCGATGATCTCACCAGAGAAGGATTGGCCACCCTGGTGCAGTATCTGGCCACCCCCTCCCGTAGGCATTCGCCAATTAACTCACGGCCCTCAGTCCCCACCAGCTGCGGAGCAACTGACCACGGCGGCGGTCAGATCTGCAAAGCAGCAGAGGGTGCTAGGAATCTCTGAATACGGACAGACCACTATTGGAACTTGAACTTAGCAACGTTTACCGTTAGAACGTTATCTAGTGAGGGAAGTCTAGCTGTATTATTCGAGGAGCTAGAAGGCATTAAATGGGATATAATAGGGCTGAGTGAGGTTAGGAGGACAGATGAAGCCTATACTGTGCTACAGAATGGGCGCGTCATTTGCTATCGGGGCTTGGCAGACAGAAGAGAACTGGGAGTAGGGTTCCCAATTCACAGAAACATAGCTGGCAACATAGAGGATTACTATAGCATTAATGAAAGGGTGGTAGGCATTGTAATTAAACTGAATAAAAGATACAAAATGAAGGTAGTACAGGCTTACGCGCCTACATCCAGCCATGGTGACGCTTCAGTTGAAAGCTTCTATGAAGACGTGGAATCGGCAATGAGTAAGGTGAAAACACAGTATACTATAGTAATGGGCGACTTTAATTCAAAGGTAGGGAAGAAGAAGGCTGGAGACCAGGCAGTAGGAGATTATGGCATCGGCACTAGAAACGCCAGAGGAGAGCTACTAGTAGAATTCGCAGAACGCAATAATCTGCGTATTTTGAATACCTTCTACCGAAAACGAGAAAACCGCAAGTTGACATGGAGGAGCCCTAATGGCGCAAATAAGAACGAAATAGACTTTATAATGACTGCCCACCCAGGAGTCGTGCAGGATGTGGAAGTGGTTGGCAAGGTAAGATGCAGTGACCATAGAATGGTACGGGCTCGTATCCGCCTAGACTTGAAGAAGGAACGACAGAAGCTGATACGCAAGAAGCCAATCAATGAGCTAGCACTGAGAGGGAAAGTACAGGAATTCAGAGTGTCACTGCAGAACAGGTACTCTGCTCTTAGCGAGGAAATCAACCTTAGCGTAGATACAATGAATGATAATCTGACGAGTATCATCACGGAGTGTGCAGTGGAAGTTGGAGGCAGGGTAGCTAGACGGGACACCGGCAAGCTTTCCCAGGAAACGAAGAACCTAATTAAGAAGCGTCAAATCATGAAAGTGTCAAGTACAACAGACAAAATAGAACTGGCAGAGCTTTCGAAGTTGATTAATAGACGTAAAGTATGCGATGTAAGAAGGTATAACATGGAGAGAATTGAGCACGCTCTGAAAACCGGAGGAAGCGTCAAAGCAGTGAAGAGGAAACTTGGGATAGGCAAAAGGCGGATGTATGCACTAAGGGACAAAGAAGGCAAAATAACTACCAATATGGATAGGATAGTTAAAATAGCGGAGGAGTTTTACAGAGATCTGTACAGTAGCCGAGACAACCACGACCCTAATACTATAAGAACTAGCAGTAACCCAGACGACACCTCACCGGTAATGATAGAAGAAGTCAGAAAAGCTTTGGAGAGCATGCACAGAGGCAAAGCTGCTGGTGAGGATCGGGTAACATTAGATCTGCTGAAAGATGGAGGACAGATTGTGTTAGAAAAACTAGCCACTCTATTTACGAGGTGTCTCCGGACGGGAAAAGTACCAGAGTCTTGGAAGAACGCTAACATCATCTTAATACATAAGAAAGGAGATGACAAGGACTTGAAGAATTACAGGCCGATTAGCTTGCTCTCTGTAGTATACAAGCTATTTACAAAGGTAATTGCTAGCAGAGTAAAGAAAACATTAGAATTCAATCAACCAAAGGAACAAGCAGGATTCAGAACAGGCTACTCAACAATTGACCACATTCATACTATCAATCAGGTAATAGAGAAATGCTCAGAGTATAACCAACCACTATACATAGCCTTCATAGATTACGAGAAGGTGTTTGATTCAGTAGAAATATCAGCCGTCATGCAGACACTGCGGAATCAGGGCGTAGATGAAATATATATAAACATTCTGGAAGAAATCTACAGGGGATCAACTGCTACCATAGTGCTACATAAAGAAAGCAACAGAATACCAATGAAGAAGGGTGTAAGGCAGGGGGACACAATCTCCCCAATGCTATTCACTGCGTGCTTACAGGACGTTTTGAGAAGCCTAGAATGGGAACAGTTAGGGATAAGAGTTAATGGAGAGTACCTCAGTAACCTGCGCTTCGCCCATGACATTGCATTGCTGAGTAACTCAGGGGACGAATTGCAACTCATGATTGCGGAGTTAGACAAGGAGAGCAGAAAGGTAGGTCTTAAAATTAATCTGCAGAAAACGAAAGTAATGTACAACAATCTCGGAAAGGAGCAGCGCTTTGCGATAGGTAATAGTGCACTTGAAGTTGTAAAAGACTATGTCTACTTAGGGCAGGTAATAACCGCAGAGCCTAACCACCAGATTGTAGTAACTAGAAGAATAAGAATGGGGTGGAGCACATTCGGCAGGCACTCTCAAATTATGACAAGTAGATTGCCACTGTCCCTCAAGAGGAAGGTATATAACAGCTGTATCTTGCCGGTACTTAGCTACGGAGCAGAAACCTGGAGACTCACAAAGAGGGTTCAACTTAAATTGAGGACGACGCAGCGAGCAATGGAAAGAAAAATGGTAGGTGTAACCTTAAGAGACAAGAAGAGAGCAGAGTGGATTAGGGGACAAACGGGAGTTAAGGATATCATAGCTACAATAAAGAAGAGGAAATGGACATGGGCCGGGCATGTAGCACGTAGACAGGATAACCGCTGGTCATTAAGGGTCACCAACTGGATTCCCAGAGAAGGGAAGCGGGGTAGGGGGAGACAGAAGGTTAGGTGGCAGATGAGATTAAGAAGTTTTCGGGTATAAATTGGCAACAGCAAGCACATGACCGGGTTAACTGGCGGAACATGGGAGAGGCCTTTGTCCTGCAGTGGACGTAGACAGGCTGATGGCGATGATGATGATGATGATGATGATATACTATTTGAAAATAGAATGCAGTACCTCAATAAGGCCGATGATGCGTGAGACTCGCCTTTTATCTTTAAAACCCCCGGTGGTCGATACTTCCGGAGCCCTCCACAACAGCGTCTCTCATAATATCTGGATTTCGGGACTTTCAGCTAGAAGAGTTAATATTAATTACCCAAAGTGATCGATATTTTTGTAGCCCTCCACTGCCACGTCTCTGACAATCGTATCGTGATTTTGGGACTTCAAGCCCGAGCAGGTTTAGGGGCGAAGCTCCTTTGGACGTCGGTCGTTCGTTCCTCTGTAGTAGTAATAGCAGTAGTATGTAGCCACACCTCTAGTTAATGAATTGGTCAATAGATGGCGTAGCGCATATATATCTTCGGGAATAATATAACTAGATGGCTTTAGTGGTTTTCACAGCGCATCCACAGAGTGAATGATGACGATTGGGGCGAATCGTCCATCCGTTTGTGCGCCCTTCTATCCATGAGGCCGTGCAAGCGTCCGTCCGCCTGTCTGTCCGTGCATGCTTCCGTACGATGATCCGTCTTTCCCTTCGTCCGTGTTTCCGTCCGTCCGTTCATACACCCGTTTCTTCGTCCATGCTTCCGTCCGTGCTTCTATACGTCCACCAATCTGTCTGTGCTTATATATGTCCATCCATCCATCCATGCTTCAGCCCGTCCGTCCGTGCTTCTACTCGTCTATGCGTCTGTCCGTGCTTCCGTTCGTCCATGCATCTGTGCATATATCCGCCTGGACGCACTGACGGATGGACCCACGGACGGATGGACGAACGCTTCGACCCACTCGTCATCATTCGCTCCATGGATATGCTGTGATTTTTCGGAGCCCTCCACTGCAGCGTTGCTGATAATAATATCTTGGGTTTGGGGACTTCAAGCCCAAACACCTAGTAATAAATGGCACAGTTTCAGGCATGTTCAATACTTTGCAATGAATTCGTTAAAATATGAAGTGCACGGTTCATAAATTTATGTATATTTTTTATTTTTCAGGTTAATAATAAGGCTTTTTATATAGGCAGCATAGCACTACAGTATAACCAGATCCGGAATATAGGCTTTTGAGAATGAGTCAAGCGTAATGCACCCTTGTATGTTCGACTACATTGACGATCAATGGCTAACGTTCATGGGACGGCTTTATGCTCTCCCATAGTAAAGTACCGTGTACTCTAAATTGTTACACCTTCTTTGCTAAACACGTAAACTACGCTAAACTCGGCGACAACTTTTTTTTTTTTTGCATTGGAGCGAAGGCTACAGACCCAAATCACGTGCATCCTACCGCCTGGGAAAATAGTTCCACAATAGCGGCTGTATTTTCAACGTGAAATATGAAAAATCTGTCGTTATTTTCTTCATGGAGCTATTTGAGACAGGCCATAGCTCCAACTGATAAGATATTCATATTTCTCTTAATTTACTCGTTGTGACTTCACGTTTCTGAGCTTGCGAGAAAATGCCGCCTTTTTACGTGTACCTGAAACGCTGAGCGGCGTCTGCGTCTGCATGAAACGCTGTTGGTGCTCCCCGTCATTTTCCGTAGCGTTACGAGACGGGCGCCACATCGGACTACTTCGCGCAGTGCTACATGTGCAGAAGCTCTCCCTCGCAGCTTTCTCTTCAGTGCCAAGGAAAGCTGTTGCCGAGTACAGTTGAGACAGCTCGCTGCTCTCGCGTAGATGAGTACTGAGTACTCGAAATGGCTTACCACTTATTCTAAACACATTGGTACAACTTAAGGCGATCTCACAATACTCGCACTCTGAATCGTCGAACATTTGGTAGTGATATCAATTATATGAACATTATCCGCTGGTTGTTGCCGTCTGTTATGTCTCGGATATAACATGGATGTATATATATCTATTAAACCGTAAAAGGCACAGAGAACAATAAAGCAGATTAAAAAATTCCAAGGTATCAACCGAGGGTTCCAACCACCAAATCATCGCTCCTGAGAGCTCTGCGTCAACCAACTGGGCCGCACCCCTCATTCCACCCGTCTCACTTATGGGCGTTATATGTATACACCATATGCCACTGGCTTACTGTCAGTGGACTTACACATTTTTGACCAAAGCTTGTATGTCTCGCTTTTAGTTATGCAGCAAGAAAAATGAGCCAGCTAGTTACACCGAGATGTGGAACTGGTCAATACCCCGTGGTGGATGGGAGCCATATATGAAGAAACAAGCAAGCAAGCTTCTCCCCCATCCAGCTGCCCGTGGCGTCGACGCCCACACTGCAATGTCTGGGACAATCTGATGTGGGCGTTTTGTTAAAGTGCACTGGAACTGTTCTTTTCGCTACCGTCACCGGTATCGCCGACGTCGACTGACGCCAAAAGAGGTAACGCCGGCGAAAATGGTGTATGTAGATCAGCCTTTGTGAGGCCACTCCGTGTCGTATAACGAACAGCTGCGGAACAGCTCCAACGAAATGACAGTCGCGCTGATTAAAGGCGGGCTCGCACACGTGCCCAGGCACAGTAATAACGTGGTACGATAAACGCTGAAGCTGAACGCACATGCCACCGTGTTCACTTCGTTACGCATCGTTCCTAAATATCCTAGCCTTACTTTGTATATAGTCCGACACTGACAGGCTCGTGCTGCATTCATTGCTCTGGCCTTGTGTCGAAACTGTCAATGTGTTCTCATCACACGTGGAACTGCTCACTTATCAGCTCTCGCATCATGACACTACAGCCCTAGGCTACAGCCCTAGGCTGTAGCCCCAGGCCCTCTAGGTAATGCCCATTGTACTGCGAGATGTATGTAAAGTAGCATGGCAAAATATTAAAATAACAACCGGTCTTCACACAAGGCTAGTTCCGCAACAATTGTGTGTTTTAATGCTTGTCACCCACTAAAGCGCGCAGCCAAAAGTCTTCATCACAATCAGCCACATGCAGCATCAACGCAGTGCGCGTAATACCTCACATATGTATAGCCGGCACCTCGCCCATTCATGGAAAGACGAATTATGGCGCAGTGGGCTCTGTACTACCTCATAAACGTTGTGATTTATGGCATAATCGACACCTTGCAGAAAGCGATAACAATTCACACACATTTGGCGTTTCCCCATCATGAAGCTGCACTCGAGATTCGCATTAGGCGCTATCGGAATCGTGGATGAATTTTTGAGTGCAAAGCTATTGGCATCGTTACGACAATGTTCTTCTAGTAACCGTAGAGTATACACAATTTACCACATTACGATATGCTACAAAAGCAAGGCTCAAAGGGCTACTAAAATGGACCCCTGAAAATACAAACTACGAGAGCGTTCTTCTCTGCTGGTATTTCGTGCCTTTCCGCTGCGAAGCAGCTTGTGAACGAGGCATGTCCTCTGTCACCCCATGGTCACCTCTGACGACGATGTTGATGATGACGAAGAACGAACGCGTTCCAGACCACGCATTCTCTTTCTGCCATCATGCCACAGTGCATGCAAGGTACCCGATATACGCCGTGACGGTGATGATAACGGACAATGACTGGCTTGAGCAGTATACGACGTCTCAATTTGCGCTACCAGCGCCTCTTCTAGGCGCTGCCTCTACGATGCACTCCGTATAGCTAGAAACAGCGAGCAACCACCAGGGGAACCCGCCGTGACATCGTATTTGCCAAATTAAGGCTAGATCTGATACCACAAGCGAGTAATTATCAAGGCGAAACGAAATTCACAACATAACGCAACATGCCATTTATGACCGATAAACAATGTACACAAGAGTAAACCTCTTGGCACTCATTTAACTTCGCCATTGGTGAATACACGGGTGGTTTACAGTAACTCCGAACGATCCCACTCATTCGTTCACTCATCATAATCCATTTAGTGAATGTGCCATATTTTTTTTACTCAATTCGTGAAGCCAGCTCACGTAACATCACGATGACATCAGCTCGCGAAAGGGCCACATATACGAGGGCATCTGAAGTGAATTGAATGCTATATCCGGCCTCCCCACGCAGTCGCACGCTCATACTGCCTTGTCTCGCGTGATTTTCATGCGCGATCAGCTGATTTCGCTTTGTTTTCGGCGTTTTCGGCTGTGAAAGCGGAGTTGAAGGCATGTATTCGAAAAGCGCGAAATTTCGACGGGTTGAACGCTTGGTGCGTATATTTGCCACGTGAATTATGAGGAAATTAGGTGGTGACGATAATATAGTGTCTGTACGAACGATAGTGAAGGTGGGAAAGAAATCATTGCCTCGTCTTTGAACTCGTAGTGATATAAGGGCTCTATAAAGAAGACTTGCAGAATATTTATGCATTTTTTATATACAGGATGGACCGAAAACTTGGGAGAAAAATTCGGCAGACCCCACATACCTTGGTAGTCGATGTTATGCAAAGCATGTGAATGGAAGGTGAATGTGTTTCATTTTTTATTTTTTTTGATCGAGCGAGACGTTGTTAGAGGGCGCTAAGTAAATATATAAAAATAAGCGCACACACTTACGATAAACAGCCACGTTGGTTTAATATTAGTAGTCGTTTAGTTGCGTAACGATGCCAACACAACATGTGTATTAGCAACACCAGAAGCCATAAGCCGATATGAAGCGCTGGTGCGTGCGAGGATAGTTGCCCTCAACACTGCTACACAAGCCAACTTGAGCGGATGACGCCTATCTTCAGTTTACATTAAGCCGACATGACGGCTGTATCAAAGGAGTACATATGCAATGTTTATAAAATTGGATAGCCAGTACTGCAACCTCAACTGACGTTACACGAACATTATGGTCTATATTAAAAGTCCATCCGAGGCCTGGCGTGGCTCTGTGGTATAGAATACTTCATTGCCACGCAGAATAATATGGTTCGATTTCTGCTCAGACATTGATATTTATTGTTTGCATACGCCCGGGCAACGCTGCCTATGCCAGCCTTTTCTTAACGCTGAAGCGTTGAAGTTACCCCAGTATGTTCTGGCCGCTCTTCCGTAAATACCAAGTTTTAATCACCTGTGGCACATACCAACGTACTAATTGCACATATCTGTCCCCGCGTATGTGTCACTGTTTTTTGGAAAGTGTTTGATGGCGTACGCGACGAGATTTTGGCGTTATTCACGTCATAACCAGCGAGTTGTATTCCTCAAACCATCTTACCCTCCCGTACTAATTTTGGTGTGCTCTGAATTAAAAGGGTGATCTCTTGAGCACCCAGATGTGGGTGGCAAGACAGACAGACAGACAGACAGACAGACAGACAGACAGACAGACAGACAGACAGACAGACAGACAGACAGACAGACAGACAGACACAGACAGACAGACAGACAGACAGACAGACAGACAGACAGACAGACAGACAGACAGACAGACAGACAGACAGATAGATAGATAGATAGATACCAAAATGCTTCCAGCACGCATTCTATAGTGGGGGACGTATACATGCGTGACAAGAATGCTGCTTTTAGAGAAAGGTAGAATTTCAGAATTGTAGCATTGCACTACCATGGCACGAGGGAGCATCAAATAACTATACCACGTAAAAGCACCCAGAATACAAGACCATTTGTAGTTCAGTGCGCCATAGCTGTGTTTGAAAGGGCAACCTCTTTCTGTTCTATTTATTCTCCTTTCAAATTTTCTCAGCGTATGATTGCCAACTGGGTATGTTTCTTGCTAACCTCCCTGCCTTGTGGCTTTTTTCTTTGTTTTTAGATGCCGAGCATCTAATACTCGAGGCTTGTAGTGCGGCGCCGTCCGCAAGCTTCCTCCTCCTTCTTCCACCATCTGTGCATCCCCTCCTCCTCTACACACCGCGCGCGCTTCACTCCTCTACCATCTGTGCACCCTTCCTCCTCTACACACCGCGTGCGCTTCTCCTCTTCACGAACATTCGCTAGCTGTATAATGTAGCGCGCATGCGCCGTCACGCTTCGAGAACATCGGCAGCTGACGCTCGCACATGCGCCGTTGCGCTTCTCCCCCTTCTCGAACATTCGACAGCTGACGCGCGCATGCACCGTCACCCACCATCTGTGCCGCGCGCGCTTCTCCCCTTCGAGAACATTCTACAATTCTCCTGATTCTCCAGTGGACGCGCATGCGCCGTCGCGCTTGGAGAACATTCAACAGCTGACAGTGCATGCGCCGTCGCGCTGTATATATACTCAAGGTCGGCGCTCGCTCGCTCAGTTGCCGCTCGTCGGTTGGTTTGTACGGCGCGTCGACGTCCAAGGTCGCGGTGAAATAAATTCCAACGAATCCACAAACACAATGATCGACGTCCCTTCGACCAGCGCCGCCCTTTCGCATACGTGTGTACGTGTTCACTCATTTAACACCCCCTCCTACAACCACGTTAACCAATTTAGCCATCGACCCAAGTAAGTCGCAATTTAACACCCCATTTCACAACCACGTTAACCAATTTAGCCATCGACCCAAGTAAGTCGCACTTTAACACCCCGTTAACCAATTATATGCTCCGCATCCTCCTCAGTGTTCCCCCGAGGGAAGCTGCGGGCAATTTTTTTGTCTTGCTTCTTATCTTGCAACTTTAGAGACCCTCGAACCCATCGCGTTCGGGCCTCACTTGCGCTATTATTATTGACATTGCACGACAGCGGCGACGCCGACGGTGGCATCGTGCCTGATTAGCCCGTGGGATTGCTCATTGAAAACTGTGTGATATGTCATGAAGGAGAATTGTCGGGTGTACGAAACCGTTAGAGGCCCACATAATATATATGCCATGCACAAACAGCACAATTCAACTCGAACCATTACATTAAGCAAGACTGGCTACGTTGCCAACAGAATGTAACTTAGGCAGTCTTAGCCTAACATTTATGGAGCGGCACGATTAGAGCAGAGAAGAATCATCACAAATGCCTATTAAACGAAGTTATTGTTTTCACGGTGATGACTGTGCATAGATGTCACAGTACTGACACAATTACACGTCTTAAACGACACCATTCCTCGCTACGAAACTATCTGATAACATTAGGGTGTTACATGTACCCCCACACACGAAACATACGCACGCCTTCACTGCTACAAGTACGCCCTGAAGGGCATCGTTTCAAGCACAAAACAATCAGCAGCCTAGAAGTGTCCGATTGGTACCATTAGCCCTTCTTTAAAAGAGTGGAATACACTCAGTTCTTGTGTGACGAATGGTATGCAGGTGACGCTGCCACCATTCCACAATGCGTGGACCTCATGCGTATCGCCGCAACTCGGCGGCTCATTGACGTGAACGGGCCCTCCGAGTTCGAGAGACAAATCCCATGATAAAACGGTGCGCGCCCCACTTGCATGGCTGCCGTTGCGATTCGGGCTTCCCGTGCGTGGTGCAAGGCGACCCGGTTAGGGGGCCGCCGGAACCTATGTTCACGGGCCCGCTTAATCGCGCGCACGCAATTAGAAAGCGCCGTAGCTCTCGCTCATTTCTCTCTGCAATCTCGCAGACAAAGTCGAGTGCGCGAATACCGACGGGGGCGCCGCTGCCCCCGTTCCGCATGTGTCGCACGCGGAAGTGAGGAAAGCGCGCGCACTCTATCAAGAGGCGGGTAATGCGCGCACTTCCATGCGAGGCCTAACCCTCCTCCTCTTTCCCCACGACGTGCGGTGCGTGTAATTCTGTATCTGTATCGCTCGACTGTACACAACTGGGCGGGACCAATGACGGGAGTGATTGCAGCTGGCGGCGTACTGAGGGGAGGCGTCTCAAGGTTTCGATTTCCGGCACACGAGGCCGCTGACAGCGACCGCGCAAGATGAGAAACACGCGCTTGCACTAAGGGGGAAGTGTCTTAGACTGCTTTATGCAGCGTTAAGGGGACCATGTCTGCCTAAACGGCCTGGCCTCGCTAACGGCTATCCCACGGAAGAGTTAGAAAGCCAGAACCTTCTGGAAATACTATAGGCCATCGTCGCAACGTTTGTGCAATTTGAGTTGCAACCCTTTGTGGCGGAAGCAACCATAGGGCACAAAAAAAAAAGTCATTTGACTTCTAAAGGGCGTCTGTCGAAAGAAGGATGTTGCAAAGCCCTGCTGCGTGTTAGCTTATGAATTCACCACTAATTGAAGTGAGCTCACTGAGTGAACGCCTGTGCCGCGCCATTTATCGGTGGTCATGCTTGCTTCGTAGTACACATTGCTCAGTGCATACGCAGATGAAGCCCTGTTTTACCACTTTGCATTTAAGAACGCCTGTATATGAATTATGCGTCATAATGCGCGTGTATTTATGAGGTTTACTTAGGCTATCTCTGGGCCCCTATAAGTTTCATTATTGCTGTTATATTCGTAAATATTGGTGAAATATTTACTAGACTGTCGTTTTTGCTCGTGTGTACTGCGTTACTGAATTGAGTTTGGCGAAATTGTTTTTGACTGCGCAGGTCCAGCCTACATTTACTCGCAATGAGATCGCAGAAGACGTAAAAAATAAACAAAATGAAGTGATTTTATTTTCTCCTTTACGCGGTAGTTTTTTCTTGTGCGCAGATACATTTGGTGCCGATTAAGATGCCAGGACATACAGCATGATGACAAGCGTATTAAATCAGCATTCATGCAAACGCTGAAACACCCCTAATTATTGCCATCTTTAGCAGTAGTGCGGTAAACACAATTTATTATTATAGAAATATATGACTGCTTAACGATTTTTTTACCTCGGTAATGAATGCATATTTTTTGAACCCGGAAGCGGAACGGCCATTGGGTTACCCTACGTGCTGCTGACTACCCTGAGATATTTCGCTACGTGAAGTAATGTTGCCTTTCATACTCACAAATAATTAAATCAGAATCAGTGAAACCGGTGTAAAGAATGACAGGCTACGAGCCATGTTTGTCTCAGAATGGTTAATCAGTTCTTAAATTTTTTTAAACGTCTGCGGCGAGTTTGTTGTAGGGGAAGTCGTGTAACAGTGCTTGGTTGGCCAGACAGAGCGACAGAATGAATAACAAGAGGCTGGAAGTGTAGCCCAATGCGGCAAGTGGTTAAGCAGAGGATTAGGCGAATAGTTGGGAATTACAAAGTAATTTATTTGCAATTGTAGCGAGTGTCATGTCTTCCGCCTCCCGGTTATCCTCGTCAAAAGTACGCTACTTCACCATACGCTATCAAGAATGCTTAGGTGGAGCCACAAAAAAAAAATATTAGCAGGCACAAAATGGACACATTTCGTGCAGGACAGGGTGAATGGGAGATCATTCGAAGTGGTTTTCGTCCTGAGGTGTACAGAAAACATGACGACGATGACAAAAATTATGATGATGATGCATATGAACGTTCTTTGAAGAATCACCTAGAATAAAACACCGCCATATAAGAAGCTTACGTATGGACGTGTAAGAAATGGATCTTTCGATGAAATTTCTAGTACTAAAATTATTCCATACGTATAAGAGATACTGCAAGGAGACGTATTGACTAACAGCAAAAAGTAAGAATAGAAATATGAATATAAATGAAGCGAAAACAGGGAGAGGAACGTCATTAAAGTTAGGTAGTGCGCGTACCGGCTAGCCACGCTTTGTAATAGAAAAGCCCTGAGAAAAATAAAGTGGTAGCTGAGTGAAACAGGCAACGCATAAAAAAAGAGCCAACGAGATGGTCACCAACTACATTCGAAAGGTTGCCTTCAAGCTTTGTAGGAAAATCTCTCCAGGCATGATTGCAGACAAGGATGACGGAGTAACGAACGCAGAAGAGCAAGATGTTGAACTCATCGCGAAGGCTCTGCTACACGACTCGCTACGCGATCTACTTCCCTGCATACATTGCCATAGTACCGGTAGAACACGGCATGATTCATTGCCATAGTATAGCTTAGAGACGAAACGAATAAACGAAAGTGGTAGGTCCAGAATAATAATAATAATAAAAACACTTCATCGTACACCAACTTGAACAGAAAGAAGAGAAGAAACAACAACGTCGGGCGGCTGCACAATAAGACCACTGCGCTCGTGAGGTCAACGAACAAAAGTGTGGCGACCGCGTATGGTATAGACACGATTGCGCGCAGCGCTATTATTCCTATTACAAAAGGTATAACGCTCGCCGGGATGCATGCGAGCAAGGCTGATGCTTCACCGAACCGGCCTCATACAGAACAGGTTTCAGTCGTTAAAGGTTAAAAGTAACAGCGTTCGATAGACATCGGCGATCATCGGATGCAGCGATGCGGTGATATTGAAGGGTACACTCTGGTAAACGAGTGGCCTGCGTGACTGGTATAGACAGACAACTGCGTAGTAACTGCAATTGCCAGAGTATAGCTAAGCCGAGAGAACTTATTTCCCACACGAAAAGGAAGACTACATGCGGCAGGTTTTGGAATAAATAATCGACTAGTGTAGCACGCGTACTTGCGAAGCCTATCTGAACTGTTTTAGTTCATAATGAAGGCCAGGGGAGCTTTTCTGGAACTCTCTTCACTCGGGATCCTCGGCCTGACGTCACCAAAACCCACTCATGTGCTGCAAGAAGCGGCAAGCCTTTATGTAATCACGGATGTGCTCTAAATTGGCGTCAGCACGTTCGACAGCTAACGAAATCACATAGTCAAACAATATTGGTCGCGAAACTTGGAACGCAAAGCGGTCGAAATCCTATTACCACAGACATCAGCGCCTACCGTGTACGACTGAAGCGTGACTTCGTAATAAGGGCACAAATAAAAAAAACACCGATGCCTAATTGAATATTTTTGATACTCCTGATTTTACATGTGCCAGCGTAAACTGGAAATTTACCCTATGGTTTATCTGAAACTTGACTAATGGTTGGTTACGTGATGTTTCATTCGAGAACCACAAATGGGGAGCGTATGCAGGGCAGTCTGCCCTGTGGGTTTAGGACGGCACATTCTAGCGTCAACGAGGCATTGCTCACTTTTGCGTGGTGATTTTGTGCACATTTTCCCTGAATTATTCATTTGCTTATGCGTTGTTTGCTGGTGTGACACTTCAGAGAAGCTGAACTACTTCACAAACTATAAAGTTGTCCGGCACGCGTGCCCGCGTGAACAAGCAGGGCACACAGCTGAGCGGGTTGAAGGAAGCCAAACGCGAATACGGTCTTAAAAAGACAGATGTTACACTTGTTGACTGCTACGTAGCAATGCTTTCTCATGCGGTAGGCCTTACTGAGTATAGGATGACCACTCCTGTGACTACCGACGGCTTTCGCTGGCGCGTGGCCAGGACGTGCCTTCGCCTTTTGTAACGGTGATTGTGGCACGCTAAGCGAAGGACCACTGTACTCTGAAGTTTCCGAAGTGATGTTCCCGATTTTGTTGTCTCGATTCAGTAGGTTTC
Organism: Rhipicephalus microplus; assembly: GCF_043290135.1. NCBI lineage: Eukaryota > Metazoa > Arthropoda > Arachnida > Ixodida > Ixodidae > Rhipicephalus > Rhipicephalus microplus. The sequence continues at coordinate 180,336,065 of NC_134702.1, forward strand.
CTACATTGGGCCACGCAAGTTTTCGAAATATTGTGCAATTTTGCTCGACAATCATTGTACCACTATTCCTTCATATGCTAAGTAGTTGGCATATATGGCAAGCACAGGTTAGTATTTCGCTAATAAACAACCTCGCTTCCCCAGTCTTTCTTGCTAATCTTACATACTTAAGTGGCGAGCCGCAAGTCCGCAATGCTTATGATCATTTAAAACATGTCAACGGCCAGTATTTCGAGGAAATTTCAATTTCGCGCCTCTTTGTGCAAATTGCGTATTTTCGCTACCACGTCTGGTTGTGGCGTCATCTTTTTCAATTTTTTCGCTTGCTATCAGCTGTCCCCTCGATATACACAGATGGTGGCAACGCACCGCCAGCTGTTTCACACACAGGCTTATACGAAAGTTATGCTGCCAGCTTATACACACCTTGTTCTACACGTGGCTTCCGAGATTCGTACGAAGAAGAGCGGAACTGAAGAAGCTGTGTTCGCCTCATCGAAGCGCATTCTGTTTCTCTCATTTCTGTCACAGAAGTCATTTGCCATGACGTCGCGATAGGAGAACCGAAAGCAGGGGGTGCCTGCTCGTCAACCTTCACCTGTGAACGGTGGCAGACTGCCCCCGAAAGAGACAGTTAGAGAGTAAAAAGATCATTCACTCATTGTGCAGTTTCGTATTCTCACCAACTGGGCAAACTCAGCAAAACACCAAATGTCGCTGAATGGCGCAATGCAGAGCTTTTTCTCGTGAAGTTTTTATGGGAAAGGAACAACGCCTGCTCTATAATGCGGTCCTGAAGGCTGGGGAGCTGCATCCTGCCATTGTTGGTCGACTTCAGCCGCGTCGTCTTATGAAAGAGAGAGAGGATTGCTCGGTATGGTGCCATCGAGACTGGGGATGGAAGACATTAGATCTACTTCATCATATGCGTTATAACAGCTTCGTCCTACCTACTGCGCAACAGTGTAGTAATTACAGGCCACCAGTATAGTACGGAAGGTTTACCCCCTGATTCCTTGTCGAATGTTACAAAATAGTTGTGGACTAAAAGACCAAGGCGATACGGATGTACACGAAAGAAAAAAAAGTGAGAAACTGCTGTCATTCGACTGCGCATGGAGGTGTAGAAACATTCTTAGGCTTCTAGAGTTCCGAGATGTTCCACATGACAGCGAGCACTGCGGCGCGTGCTCGCATCAAGTCTTAATCATGACGACTCCATTTGAAACACACATCATCCTATAGCACACCGTAAGGAAACGAGTTTCAATTTGTAGCGAAATATGCTATGTCTTGCAGTGAAGTTATGTTTCTGGAAAAGACTTCATATTTTGCGAGCGAAAATACCTTTCTAATGCCGCTGTCGTGTGGGTCCACGGTCAGCAAGATAGATATATTTTCTGGGCCACCAGAAACATTTATGATAAAGTTACCTATATATGAAAAAAACTTTCGCTCACATTTTTTTTTCATAGTAAAGGCAACACAAAAGCCTCGATATATTCCGCGTGTCCGATGAAGCACACATTGAGCTTCACACAAGGTGAAACGCTAAGGGCTGAAGTCTTCCAGCGAATGCCGCTTCCACGTATCTGCTGGTGAGAAGCTCACAAGCTTTGTTTTACCTGTACTTTGTTAAAACCTAAGCATTTCGGTTAAAAGCTAAGCGAGATATGATGTTGACAAGCACCTATAGCGTTTAAGTTACACTAAAGAAGCTATTTGGTCGCATCTCCCAATGTCGCACGCAAGAAATAAGTGCGACCCGTGAAGTAAATCGCAGTGTTTAAATAGAGCACAAAACGGTTCATCACGCAAAGTTTCCACATCATATACACAGGCGCGCGTCACGTATACACTGCTGCAAGGCAGCTGACTTAACGTATTAGCAGTGTCACGAGTTCGAATGTCCACACATGAAAAGCAAGAAGAGAGAGTCGACACGACGAGAAACACGTCGGCGGTTAAAAATGGCGAAAAGCGCGGCATGCGGCTCAGCCTAAAGCCCCACGGCTGCCTTCGTCGAAGAAGGTGCACTTGGAAGCCGGGTTCATGCACGAGCCGACGGGGCAGCGGAAGGCGTCTGCGAACGCCGGCAGGTTGGCCAGCGGCACGTTACAGGCCTGCGCGGCGTCTCGTGCCTCCTCCTCGTCGGCGGCGGCGCATAGCACGTGACAGTCCGTGAGGAAGAAGACCTGATCGCCCAGCAGATGCCCGAGGAAGGCCAGTTGGAGGCCGTCGGTCGTTTTGTTCTTCCGCGAGGCGGACTTGTACGCTCGGAAGGCCGTCTCTAACGCTGGCACGTGGGGAAACATGTCGAACGACGACGGAGTAGCTTTCGCGGCGTCGACTTCTCACGTCGTGTTTTACAGACACGACAACCGGCTCCTGTGTTCGCCCGACGTGCTGGGACCCCACCAGACCAGCTGGGCGCCCGTCGAATCGACTGCGCTCCCGATGGGGTCGAACGAGCGGATCACCTCGCGGGCGACGTAGGACCCGAGGCCAGCGTAGTTCATAGCGTGGGTGCCGTCCAGGGTGAACATGGGCCTCTCGAGGGCGTCTAGCGAGACGTGCACGATGTTCGTGTAGTACTCGTACAGCGACAGTGGTGCGCCGCCCTCGCCGATGCGCCGCCGGTAGACGCTCTCGTACGTCTCGGTCCCCACGAAACCTCGCAACACGGCGCTCGCCTCGATGAATCGCACGAGGAAGCTGGACGATTCGTCCTTGGGAGTGAACGGCTCGTACAGCGCTTGCCGGTCCTCGTCTCGGAAGAAGTCGATGATGGGGAAGACGTCAAGCGTCATGGCGCCTAGCTTGCGGGCCGCCTCCTCCTTGGCGCCATCGCTGACCCAGCGCAGGTACAGTATCAACTCCATAGCAGCTATGGTGAGCGCTTGGAACATTTCTGCCAGCTGTTTGCGAACCTGAAATGCCAGAGGTGTGGCGTGAGGCACGAAGAAGCCTAGTCTGAGGACTGTAATTTATGGCTGGTCAGTTCAGAACTTGTGAAACAGCACACAAAACGCAGACGTACGGGAGGCTAAATAAAGCCACGAAAGAATGCGCTGCACTGTTTCTCTTTGTTTCCGTCATTTAACCTTAATACGTCACTGTAATCACAGTCGCGTCTCTAGAAAAGAGTTGATAGGTTAAGATTAGAAGTCCGACGAGGCGGCGATTGATTACCGCAACCATATATTACGACCTGCGTCATATTTCTTTTTCGCCTTTAGTTTATGCCAGATTGGGCATACGTTTTCGTCGACATGAATATGGAGCATTCGCTATGTTACACCGGCTCAGCGTAAGGTCCGGTAATTTGCTCAAAGGCATCTCACATCAAGACTTTCATCTGCGTGTGCACGCGTTTCCCTTACACAATGTTTATGGGAAATGAGAGGTCTTAAGAGCTTTTGATGTAGCGGCCACCCTGTATCCTACTGCAGCTACTGAACATTTACACCACAATGCTGATCTCAGTTTCCATATATGAAGTCGCATGTGCTTTTTCAGGGTTCCATTGCGAGATGGATAAGCATATGAATGGAAAGCATATAGAATAACAATGGCTTTTCTAATACGCTGCTTTACTCTAAACAAAAAATAAAGTATGATAACAAGGTGAAGACACCTTTATCGCACAATCTCATATTGCATGTCTTTGTGTTATAACGTGAAACGCAGTGGGGAACGTTTTAGCATATTATAAGCATGTCGTAGAAACTGCAGCATGGATGCCCCATGCATGTTGTCATTTAATCGACAGATAAATTTAGGTAGTTTTTTCAACTGCTACCGAGAGTCACAAACCGCTCAGAAAGTACATGTTAAACAATAAGCCCTATACAGTAGGTACAGCCAGCGTGGGCCTTCCGTTTACATGTGTTTCTGAATGAAATCCTGCAGCCTCTGAAGAAAGAGTTCTGTTAGAAGAATTAGCAGGAAATTTGGAGCACCAACATTCTAAGGTTTCTGAGTAGATGTGTGAACGAATTAAGGTTTTGGTCGAACTTTGTCAAGGCAATTCGGAACGGAAAGTGATGGTGGAATGACTCGGAGCATTAGAGCAAACTTAATTTACCACCCTTGGGATTATAGAATGTGTTATGCCTACTCGCCTACTATAGCCAATACACTAACCCTGAGTGGGCAGTGTTTTAATGGGGAAATGATCGAGTTTGCGACTTTTTCGTACAGTCCAATATTCCAATAGATGTAACTGACCACCAGAAGAACGATACGAAAGAAGTTTTATTGTCAAACCGTATGGCAGTCATTTAGCCGTGAAACAGCTAAGTGGGGTAATCTTAAACCGTGGACTTTGCCAGCGAAGCTACGTGCTGCGGACAGCAAGGCTCCTGTGGCCTCAAAGGGGAGCAACAAATAAAAGCTTGCTCAATTTTTCGGAGTCCGCGCTCACCTGTCGGGTGTACCGCTTCACCACACGCGGAGCGGCGCGCAGCAATCCGAGGCGGGAGTTGACCAGGCGGTGGCATGCCCCGTGCGCCAACACGTTTCTGTCGCTGCTGCTTTGATTGCGGAACGATGTGCGCGGCCATCCGGTCATAGCCCACAGGTAGGTCTGTACAATGATCCACGCTATGGCGTCCAGCAGCGTCGGCGCGCTCTGGGAGTAGTCTCTGAGCAAGTCGTCGAGTTCGCCGAGCATCTCCGCGCTGTGCACCCCCACTGTGTCGCTGGGAGACAGCGTAACGTGCGTGGGCAGCTGCTTGCCCAGCAGTTGGAGCCACGGGTCAGGGGGCCGTAGTGACGGGGTTGCCTTCATGGGAAAAGAATAGTAGTTATGATCAGCTTGTGAATTCGTGCGTCTGTATGTCACGTGGCTTTCAAAACTAGACCATGCTGGTTCGCGGTCTAGTTGCGGCCTTTCTCAAGGTGTTTCCAGCAGGGTAGCTGCTTCGCTTGGCTGGTACTGCATTCCTAAAGGAAAACCTTTGTTTTTGTGCGCTAAACGTTTCGGCAAAAAAAGCTTCGTTTCGGCAAGACCCGCGTGCGCGGGAGTCCATAATATATTGGTATATCGTTACTGGGGATGGACGAAGAGGAAAGAGAGGGCTGCTTTGGACAAGCTATTCCCTGAATTGTTGATGGCAGTTTTAGAGTCACTGATATATGAGTAATTTGGAATGGTAATAGCTAGAGCACTAGTCACATCCTCCACCTACTCAGAAGAGGAAGCAGACATGGAAGCAGCATTAGCTATCTGACCTTGAGAGTGAACAACTGACAGGGCAAAGAAATAAAGTGACATCTTGCAGGGAGCAGGCTCACCTGAGGTGGTGAGTCACCTGACCTCTTGTGCAGTTCGTCCGCCGTAGTGACTACTGCGTTGGTTATCGCCACTCGAACGCACAGGTGTCCCGACAGTAGCTGAGGATTAGTAAAAGGAAGTATGCAGCACACAGGGCAGGCAATGGCAGTCGCTGATATTGAAGCACACGCTTACTTCTTAAGCCAAGAAAGGTATGAATAATGTCTTTAATATTAACCGCCGTTGGTGCTTTGAGACCATAGAATTCATATAGCTGCTTTACAAAGCACAAGCTCGTTGTTCTTTGATAGGAAGCGGCATAGGATGATAGAACCACCGTCAATGACTTCCGAGAATTTCGTCCGCTTCAATGCGCCCCTAAATATATGTGGACGAGTGTTTAGGCACTTCGCCCCAAATGAGGCAGCCACCGCCACGAGTGACACCAGCGTCCTATACATTACGCGAGGTCATCCAGCACGACAAAACGAAAAACCGAAATACTTTTGAACTCGCGTCATTTATTTACGTTTACAGGTACATGTTCAAGTCGCGCAATGACCGTTAACAAACTGAAGCCTTGTTAGGGGTGGATTGTGAGCGTTCCAGTGAAACGTTTGACAGTGAACTTTACAGTAGAGCACAAAGGAGTAACTTAAGTTATTTTGTGGCTAGGTGATCGTGTGTAAGTGGTTGGGATAAATTAGCGCACATAACAAAAATCCAAGGCATACCAACTACGTAAGCATTGAAAGTAACGTATGCGAAAGAAATCGGCCCATGTAATCACAATTTGGAGGCTTGTTTGTGCAAGGCTCAATTTGGAATGCTGCATGTCTAGCAGAGAATGAAGAAGTTATAATTAGCCTGCTAAGGCATACTACATGGGCCAAGGTACAATACTCTTCGTGAAAGAGCTTGAAAGAAAGCGCTTAAGGCGCTGCTTCACTAAAGATTATTTCCCAGAATGGGTAGAATGTGCTGGAAATTTCCATACCAAATAACAATTTTTAAGGCTCGTTTTTCTTTGGTAGACAACGTTGTTTAGAACTTAATTCAAACAATAATTAGTAAAACATTAACTTGAACATAACCTTTTTGTCCGCTGCCTTTAGTTGGTAATAGTTTGTCGTGTTTTGCGGGCTAAGGTGACGATATAATTATGTGACACACAGTAATGTGGGCACTACACCTGGGCTTCGGTAAGGGCATCTTAGTACAAAGATGTTCTTTACATTTCGCTCTCTTCAAGTGCGACTGCCTTGGCCGGGAATCGACACCATTAGGTGTGCACCAATACTGGCGGCAAATTTTATAATGCAATTTGCATCTGTTTAACACTAAAAATATATACCATTTGTGATTTTAACGCAAACACTGTCAAAAATGCTGAAAGAAGCCTCAGCCAGCAAACACGTTGTATACTTATCGCAAATCATGGTCTAATATACATGGCAGCTTAATAGAATGCAATGCTGGGAGAGTTGGTACAGTGTCCAAAAATAAGAGTAGAGCGCAGAAAGACGGGACGAGTTCAAGTTAATTTGAATAATTTTGCCGCAATGTGCAGTATATCTTTATTAGATTTTTTATGTATGTGTTGGAGCACTTGTGACGTATGCTCTGTGTATTTCCTCCAATCACAGTTAAAACTCAATCAGATGAAACCCGATTTTGTGAAGTTGGATGCTAAGCTGCCCTTAAAGCATGACTGCATAATTGAATACCCTTGTGAGCCAATGATATGCATGCAACCAAACAAATTACACGCAGACGTTTATCCACTTATCAGAACGTTTGGCTAAAAAAACAGATGTGGCGTAATCAGCCTCATGTCGAGTGCTTCGCATGAAAGAAATTCCAACCATGAGAGGTATTTACCTTGATGTTTTAAATATGTGAAGAGACTCCAATGCCCAAGGAATTATCGTCCCAAGAAATTGTTTCTTGACGGTGGGTTTAACCCTAGGCTTAGGAGTGGCAGCCCTGATAAATCGCGGAATTCGTTTTAACAGAATATCTCTGATCTAAAAGCAGATCCTTGCATTTCGCAACGTTTACCACTGTCCTTGAGACACGCTTTTATGCACGTAGCCGTGCCCCCGGGAGATTTTCTGTTATAGGTTGAAAAGTGGTTGCTCGTCCAAGGGCTCCTTACCGCCCCGATCGCCGTTCTTCTTCTTCTTCTTTGTTGGCATGTTTGATGGCGCGTGCGAAGGAAGGAAAATCAGTGGGAATCGTATTCGTCTATGACATGCGTTTAGAAAAAGAAGACGCATGCTGCGGAAAGTGGACTTTGTTTCGTTGTAAGCAATAGTGCAGTTATCGTCCATATGAGACTATGTGTTCTCTTGGCCAATCCCCCAAAGTGGGTGTGAGCCATGGATTCTAGGCTACAAACAAACAAACAAAGTGGACTTTCGTGTTGAAAGCGTCGGATCGACAGCGATAGGGGTGATTCACAAAAGTAATATTAACATTTTATGAGCCGAGTATATCTTGTGATCGTGCCCCGCCGCGGTGGTCTAGTGGCTAAGGTACTCGGCTGCTGACCCGCAGGTCGCGGGTTCAAATCCCGGCTGCGGCGGCTGCATTTCCGATGGAGGCGGAAATGTTGTAGGCCCGTGTGCTCAGATTTGGGTGCACGTTAAAGAACCCCAGGTGGTCAAAATTTCCGGAGCCCTCCACTACGGCGTCTCTCATAATCATATGGTGGTTTTGGGACGTTAAACCCCACAAATCAAATATCTTGTGATCGTGAGACATGCCGCAGTGGGGAAGTTCACACTTATTATGAATAGTTAAGGTTCACTGATGCGATTCAAATTCCGCAGTAATCGGGTGGTCTTGCTCTTTGTCCCTATCGAAATGCAGCCGACAAGGCTGCGAATCACACCCATGCGTCCTGGCGTCCAGCCTCCCAATAGACCAATACCGTGAAGCAGCTTACTTTGCATTACTTGTTAACATACGATGTTAGTCAAGAAGTTTAAATTACGGGTTACTACAATGTAATCAATACAGTTGAAAGTGTTTTGTGTCAGTGACTCTTTCGGATATGGCTGCGTTCTGTGTGATAGATAGCATGCTTTAAGCTTAGAGCTATCGTGCACGTGAAACGTTTTCGAACATGATATGCACCCATTGCGTGGTCTTAAGGGAATACACGCAGCAACGTGTGTGCCTTTTCCAATGGGTGGCTGGCTTTAAACCATGAAGTCGTTATAATACCCACGTATTCTCTCAACCGATATACGCATGTACCACACAATATTACTGCGGTATTACTTGTCTTGCGAAGCTTGCATAGAGGACAAGTATGTTTCTAAAGCACGCAAGTTAATTTCACGGCATTTCCAAGCTGACACGTGGCTATGAGTAGACCACCTGCTTGTGACGCTATAGGCCTAGGTTTAGTCCTCACTCGAGCCCGGAAATTGTTATTAACTATTTCATTAGAATTTTTTCTCGAATTGTAGGTCACTGCGCACAAGATGATTTTTTCGCTCACAACTAATGAAGCCGACAGCGACTCCGAAATTTCTGGGAAACAAGCTGTTTAACGCTATCATGTTTGTAGTGGTAGTGGTGGTGGTCGTGTCTCTACACCATTTCTTGTTTAGGTGGTGAAGTCCCAGAGGCTGGAGCCCTCATACCAGGGCCCCATTGGCTGCTGCTGTTGTCCGGGTGGACCGGTGAATAAATTTTCACTTGTCGTCCTGGGATACGGCAGAAAGAGCGGCTTCAGACTGAGAGAGGGAGGGATCGGGTGTTCTAGGTAGGCCAGCCGGTTTGGGGAATTCTCAGACAGAATAGTGTAAGATTGGAGAAGATATTCTTCAAATGAAGGATCCTGAAGAGTTGTGTTAAGTGACGCAGTATCTGTCTCTCAGACGAGGACAAAACAACCGTGACACTTGGGGGAGAAGAGGGAAAAAGAGTGGGGGAAGAATCAGAGGGGAGTGAGAGGCAGGTGTGTTTGGGGGGGGGGTAGTATGACAGCGGACTGGCAGCATGACACGCACGCCCAAATTGAAGTTCTTCACCTTCACGGTGAGTGGGCGTGGTCTAGAGGCTATCGGCCAGTTGTGCAACCTCGATGGAGTTGAGGACGAGGCGCAGGGCAGAGTGCGCATGATGGGATGATCCTATACCGAGTGGAGAATGTGATCCTCTGTAGCAGATGAGAATCCCAGCTGCCTGTAGCGAGCGCTTCGCGTTGCCCGGGTGTCGTGTCGTCCTCAAAGAGGACATCGTAGGGGTGAAAGTGAAAACTTCTAGAACACTGTAAGTTCATGAAAGTGGAGAAAAGTGCACGGTTAGAGAACGAGTCAGTCGGGCGCTGGTGCAAGGAGTAGCATCGGCACGGGTTAGTTCTGTCATGGTAGAAATAAGGTTCCGAGGGGTTCCGATGGCGTTATAGTTTGTGTTTGTGGGAGCGGTATCATCTCGATCTCATCTGGATTGAGCTGTCCTTTAACCGGCACCTTGTGGTGGAGACAGGTAATACTTACGAACCGTCGTAACCAACCGCCGTCACGGTCTAAAATAATAGGACATGAGAACAGGACGAAATTCTCAGGTAAGCCGATGCTCTTAGAAATATTTAAGACTATTGGTTGGTGCACCTGATTGGCTATAAAGTTCTATATTTACTCATATTATGAGATACGCCGTTGTGAAGGGCTGCAGATAATTTATACTACGTCCCATTCTTCAACGTGCACTGGCACTGCACACGGGTCCAAAGTCGTGATAGGTGTGTGTGGGAGGGCGAGGGCAGGTCTGAGAGTTTCAGCATTCACCCGCATGAACCCGAAACATTTAACTTGTGCGAATCTGTATATACATGCGCACACAGGCAAAAAACGTTCACACGAACATCAAAGCTTAGTTGAACGCCCACCCCATCTCAAAAGGTATGCCTTCTGGCCACGCAATCGTACGCGCATCATGGACACTGCCCGAGCATCTGAATGTGACCACGACAGGTTTAGAGGTCCAGAGAGTTCGCTAAATCGGGTTGATTAAAACACTGAAGCCTATGGTTATTTTGGGGGCATATACGTTATAACGACGACTTTACAAAATTGGGTTTCGTCTGATTGAGTTTTAACTGTATACAAGATGAACGTAATGAAATTATGAAACATTATTTGACCTATGCAAGCGTATCTATTACCTGCGACGCTCTCCTTGGTCGAGACTTTCATGTCCGGGATCAGGTGTAACGCTCGTAGACATCATCAGTGGGTATGAGCCGCCGACACTGGGTAGACCCCACGACTCAAGACTGCTACAATAAAAGTGGAGGTAGCGGTAAGCCCGACAAACGGGTATGTCCCACAAAAATCGACGCGGCGTATGAGAAAACTGTCATCATAAACGCGTACAAGCTACAGAAATTGGGTGAATCCCAGTACACACTTTCCACTAAATAGGAAGACAGCGGTTAGCCCAGCGTATACCGTGCACTATAGCATGCGCATAGAGATGGAAAGGGGGCTGCCATCTCTTTCTATAGTAATGTAAGAGGAGGAGGGTGCTAAGCCTGCACCATACATTGCCTTGACATGATAGGGGGACGCTGCAATAAACCTTCGTCCTGCTCACGTTATGTCAAGCGTGTTACCAAAGTGAAGTCATTATCACGTGATACATTGGGGATGTAAAAGATGGTGACTGTATCACCACCTGAAAGCTCGACAAAGAGTGCTTAATAAAAAGCAGTGACACGACATACCGGAGCATCCTCACCGAAGGCTTCTTAGTAAAGCTGTGAAGATGAGTCGCATGGACGAGGTGAATTATAGTGTACTACCATCTCAAAGCTTAAGAAGAGTGTTTAAATAATATATACCCTATAAAGTGGATGCAGAGATGACCACCGCTTAACTCAGTTCGAGTATTGGAAGCGTTAATTGAAGGTCACAGGCTCGGTCCTTGCAGGCGGCAAAGCTTTCTCTTGGAACACTTTGCTTTCAAGGCATTTACACTGAAATTACTACTAATAACATCCCCTATACGTTTCTTGGTATCATTGTTTGTTATTTCACTTTAATAAAGAGCAGTGTTGCAACCCAACCGAAAGACTTTCGAAGTAGGAAAATGTGTTAGCTTGACGAAAGGAACGCCCCCATCTTCACTGTGTCATAGGTGTCGGCGAATCCGAGCTCATTGAATATTGTGATTCACCCTCAACAGTTCTCAGATGAAATGCAAGTGAAACGTGCCCATCATTTTCTGTCGTGCAGTGACACTGCTGACAGGGCGTGAACGTACCTCACTTCAGGGTATTTTCGCTTCAGTGGACTCGCTGAACAGCATGGCTACTCATGAAGAGCCAGTGAAAGGTGGCGGCTGTCTGCACAGACGCAGTCATAGTTTCCTTCACTCGATCAGAGCGCCCATTAGACCTTTGAGACTGCCGACGCGAAAATCGAGAGCGGGGGCCATCGACATTGAAGCTACCGGAGTTATACGTGTCACCAAGCACGGTCGGTATTGCGACGAAGGAAAGTGAACTCGCATCCACAGAGCAGTCACCTGTCATTCATAAACAACCGTAGCTGTGAGGAGTACGCAGCAGTACGCACGTACTAGGCGAGACACGTCGAGAAGCGGGCTCGATCGAAACGGAAGCTCGAGCTGAAGACGAAACGTCCCCATCTGAAAGGCCGGGGAGCGCTGCCTCCCTTTGATTGGACAAGGAAACTTCAGGCTGCTACCGCGGACTGTCACGCCGCTCTCGAAGAGCTCCTGTCACGGCCGCAGCTGTCACACTACGCAGCCCGGCCGAAAGCACGAGTCCGAGCAGTGCCTCGTAAGGGGACGTCTTTAGCTGCCACCAGCAGTAGTTGGAGCTCGTTTGCCGGATCGAATCTCGACCGGGAATAAGTGACAGCGTCCCATTTGGAGCAATGTCGACGCGCTTTCACTGAGCATGCGTGACTTAGAGATGGGCGCTATAGAAAAATAAGCATCAACGAGGCATATACGATGACATTCTTGAGGATAAAAATAAAGTGAGTGCTAAGGAGGCCACGTCCAGTTATTCAGCGGCCGTACCCTACAGAGCAGTCTCCCGAGAAGGCAGGCGAGAAAGGTATACGCTAGTTGGCCTGAGCCGTCTGCAGCTACCGTCGGCGCATCGTCCGCCTGCTCGCGCTCCTCGGGAACACGGCATCCCCGTAATCATCCACTTAAACGAGCGCGAATTACAGCAATTAGCAGTCGCGCGCCGACCTCTGCACGTCAGATCATTCTCACCGTCATCTTCCCGTCCTGTTGCTTTCGAAACAACTCTCTCGGCCTGCGGAACACTGGCGTCGCTCCATTGTTCGAGCAGCGTTTCTTTCCTTTCATCCCTGGTTTTCCTTCGTCGTATCTTGTACTATTTACTATTATATTACTATAGGTGGAGCGCTGCAGAAGCTCAGAAAGCAGGGGCCCGAAGAGATTAAAAACGCTCGAACGAGGATGGCCGTCTAGCGACGCCCCTTGCTCCAGAATATTTCATCTGTAGACGGAGCATTGACGCTTTGATCGATCAAATACCATGATATTAATTAGAGCAAAGAATGGCTTGATAACCATGCTTATGGGAAAACTTCGGCCCATGTTCTGGGACGATTCCTCTTTCCCATTTGTACGAGGCAGAAAAACTCATCTGCGAAATGACATGCTTAAGTCAGTAGTTCCCTTGGGCACAATCACCAAGAGTATGATGTATAGGCAAGACACACAGGTGTATAGGTACCCCTACTGAGTGCGTGAGCCTATCTTGAGCCTCGATTTATGGGATCGAGTTTTGCGGATTTCTCAATAGGTACTATGGGGGCTTGTGAACTCCTGCTGTTATTCATCTTTCTGTCTACTTTTTCTTTTGTCAAGGCTCTGTGGCCGGCCTGTCCCATCCAGGTTTACCCCCTTGCCTACCTTTTATGTGCCTCTCCCTTCTTCGTAGCTAGGGAACCTTATGCCTCCGCTGACAGCATCTGTCACGGTTGTCTGTAGTGAGTGCTCGACTGGTGAGCCGAAGTCGCTGGATCAAATCCTGAAATGCTAGAGACAACAATTTGCTTAAATTTAGGTGCACGTTAACGAACCCCAGATGGTCAAAACTTCAGGAGCCTTCCACCATGTCGTCCATCATAACCATATCGCCAATCCCGGCTGTGGCGGCTGCATTTCCGATGGAGGCGGAAATGTTGTAGGCCCGTGTGCTCAGATTTGGGTGCACGTTAAAGAACCCCAGGTGGTAAAAATTTCCGGAGCCCTCCACTACGGCGTCTCTCATAATCATATGGTGGTTTTGGGACGTTAAACCCTACAAATCAATCAACCATATCGCCGTTTTCAGGATGTAAAACCACAGCAGCTTAAAAATATTTACGATTTCCAGATTTAAAAAAAATCAGGACCGCCTCGGACAACATCGCATTAAGAACGCGGGCACACGTGCTGACCGTGCAGGTTTCGATCGTTCTGAGCGCAAGAAAAACAAAATCGAGGACGAGTCAACGGAGACGTCGTTCGAAGCCCGTTCTTCTACTGAACACTCGAGCGGCCTGCGCGAGCGCAGTTTCTACGGGTTTTTCTCCTCGACCACTGGAATTACGTTCGGTATTTGGGAGGCAAACAGCAGCGTTCACTACGGCAATCGTTGCGGCCTACGCACCGGCTCATCGAACGATCACCGATGCGCGCACAAAGGCAAGAGACTCTTTCCTCATTAAAGTGGTTGTCGGCTTATGACGGCCTCAATGAGAAGCACGAGGGGGCAGGGTATGGCGGTCGTAAAATCGGCGACTGCACCGCGAAACAGTCCCTTGCCCGCAAGCTGCGCGGAGCGGGCACGCGCGGCTTCGAGAATACCGGGGCACCGCAGCAGTCGGGCCACTTGGAGCGATTGTGGTGAGGGATGCGCGCACTTGACTCTGGATTTAAGGCTGAGCTGTAAATGAAGAAAAAGGTTTATGCTTGTTTCTTGGGGCTGTGTTCATTTTTATGGAAGCTGAAGAAGAGGAAGAGAACCAGCAATGCGCAGATGGAGCTTAGGGAAGAAGACAAAAGAGCGAAAGCAAGAAGGAAAAGGAATTATCGGAAAGTCAATATTTGCAATAGCTGACTAAAAGAGCATCCGTGCACTTTCTTAGCTATATTTACCTTACATTACAGTCGAGTGAACGCAGTGCAAGAGGGCATCCATTCGACCTCGTTGGTTTATGGGCCGAATACTCACTTCGCGTAACCTAAACTTGCATGCACAAGCCGTGTGTTTGTGCATGGATGAGCTCGGTAGTGGGAGCGTGCTTTCGATATACTGGCGCACACGTTCGGTGCTTCTCTCAAAGGCAGGAGAAAAAGAAGGGCAATGTCGTCGCTTAACACGCCCGCAGTCTAGGTCAAATTATTCGTATTTGCTATGTTTTTAACGAACGAAGCACCTCGCGCGCGCGCGTGTGTGTGTGTGTGTGTGAGTGTGTGTGTGTTATGTCGTCAGCCTGGTCCATAGACGGGTATGTGCCAAAAAAGTTGAGCAAGTTAACTACTCGCCATCGCTCCGTACTATGCATATTGTGCGTGAGAGGCTCTTCGTTACTGCCTACTGCCTAAACCATTATGCTCGGCTTCGCAGCGGTGTCAGGATCTCCGACGAAATTTACCAAGGTGCTCAAGTTTATCAAAAATCACAATCATAAACGTGGATCTACAAGCTAAAGTCATCAATTTGAAGTTCCACTTCCTGAACCGTATTTGCAAAGTGATGATGCTTTACTCGCCACCGGTGCACAAAAGAAAAGTTAGGAAGCCATGAGTTGGCCCAACAAATAGCCAACGACGTCTATGTAGCTGAAATGAATGGAAACAACTTCATGGAAAGTCCGGCGAATTTCAACCACCAGGGCTCAGGTCTCCCATAAGGAAACTTCAAGGCCTTGCCTCATCGCCACCTCTCGAGACCGCTGGACTGCTCACTCTTAGTGTCTTGAACTAAGAGCTGCGCAGAGCTCCAGCCCATGTCGACGCGAGAGCATCCGGACCTACTGCCATGTTAGCTGTCATAACGGGGCACTCCCACAACATGTGTGAGAGCGTCGCTCTAGTTGTAAGATAAAGTTTGCAAATGGCACTTGCGTATTGCGCGCGGAAAATGCGCCGCAATTGCACTGGAGTAGGGAAGGCGTTCATCTCCAGTTGTTGCCATACGAATGCGTGGCATCACCCTTTTCTACGTGCTGCAGGGAACTGAAACAGGACATGTATGGAAGAAGAGGCACCACCTTAGGGTAGTCTGCATTGCGACACAGTTTTCTGACGATGTTAGTAGAACCCTTCCCACCCTTCCCTGCATGCTCGGTTTGAGGCGTGGCACCACCATACTCCATTTCATACATCAGGTACGTGCAACGCAGTCGAAGCTATGCTAGACGCTCGGCCAGAAGATGGGTGATTTCACGTGTGTCCTGCTTGCCTTCTGTCGTTTTAAAGGCTCGTGTGAGCTGGCGCAAGATTCGTGACGACGTGCTACAAATAAAATACCAAAATGTGAAAACAGAGAGGTGCCAAGCGGTCCAGAATGACTTGTTGGTAAAGGTATGACAGGGTTGGTATGTATATGAGGCTCAAAGCGTCTGTAATGTATTACTCAGGCTGAAGAGAAAGAGAAAACATTTTACGGGCGGTAATGTCTTAGGAATTATTTCTCAGTGCGAAAGCATCTACTGTAGGAAGCCTCGCTAGCCTCCTCAGCGTTGCATTTGATGTATGAAACGGAGTATATAGTGACTCATCGAAGAAATACCTCGAAGCAATGTGGCTAATCACCTCAGTGAGGGCCTTCTTCGCACTGCATGCTTTGCCCCTACCGAGGTTTGATGCTAGTGGAGCTGAAACACCCTTCATTACATGCACCGCCAATCCTCATTTTCGGTAAAGTACTTTCCGACACGGACAGGCACATCTACTTGGGTAAAGTGCAGACCCACTCTTGTCCATCCATCCTGCTGTTGTCCCACATACTGTGGTACGTCCCCTGCATGATCACTGTGTAACGACGCTTTTCGCGACACTTTCCCGCATCCTATTCTTTTGTCCTGCTAATCCTCTCCCGTAGTGACACCAATGACCACGCTAGAAGAACGACACATGTGCACTCAAAGTGCGCGCGTGTCGCACCTCTTGTGAGGCCTTGGGACAGCCCACCATTTCAAGCTGAGAAGGCTGGGCGATCCTTATTTCGTCCACGCTCCCGACATGGGAGCTTCCCAGAGTTTCTCAGGCTACCGATGCTATAAAAAAGAAATCGTCATTTAGACGCAGCGTGGGACCGTGCACACGGCCTTCCGAGTACCGAGGGGGTCCAAACACACCTGCTTAAAATAGTTTTTAAAAAGGCTTCTTAGGGCATGCTAGTCAGACATCCGACCAGCTAAGGTGGGTGGTGGTAGAGCTGCTCACGTAATCGAACTCAAGGGAAAGCAACATCACACATAGGAGAACGAATGTGAATAAACGGACATTGGGGTCACAAAGAATGATGTGTAGACCAGTTGTCGTTCAAAAAAAAGAACAAACAGGTAACATGTGCGATGGTATAACCAGGCGGAGCAGGGTTGTAACCCCGTCCATAAAATTTTCAATTTTTCATTTTACACACACACCTACGCACGAACATAGATAAGCTAAGATGCGGTACTAGTTAGTGGGTGTCATTATAGAGGAAGGGAAGTGTCAGTATCCATATTGGTGATTGAATGTGTATCCTGAAGAAGCTGTCGCGTAAAGAGCACTGCGTTCTAGCGGAGATAGGACGTTCGTACTCGCTGTTTAGGACTAGTTTAATATACCGACAATTCATTAAAGTCTGTGTCAATGATTGGTTACGTATGTCCTTCACTATTAACTTATGTTTGACCTGTGCGTGTGTTCTATTCTTCTTTTAATAGCGGGTCAGGGTTGAGTAGCGGGATTCGGCCGATTTCTATGACACATGCGCGCTATAGGAATTATTGCCCACATGCGATGGAGGAATTCCGCCTTCGCCTGTAGCTACATCCCGGACGCCGACGACGCCCGTAATTCTCGAGACCTGGGGATTCCCAGGGAGTAGACAGGTGGCACGAGGCAACCTCAGCGTGTGCACTGGACCCTATTCAATAAAATGTATATTCTTTCTCCCACGTGGCTGTGACGACGACGAAATTGACACTCTGGCTATCAAAGACGCAACGCCTGATGTAGGCAAACTGGCGCTCGGCAAATGACCAGTCAGACTAAAAGATATACGCGCTGTTTACTGACAGTGGCGAACAGGGCATCGGTCGTTCACAATCTGACCTGCAGTAAGGCACGTCAGCATTCACACACGCGCCATCGAGCCTTCTCGCTGGTGGCCGCGTGTGCCCCAGAATAAGCTCAACTGCTCGTGTTTGCGTGATAAATTCTGCCAGAAGATTCGAAAATAATCTGGAAGGTTCCCAGACATTCGGACGCGATTCGCGCAAGCCAATGGTTATAGCTGTAATGCACAGTTTACATAAAGCTAGCAAAAGAAGCGCACCTGGCAATATTCGCAGCGCCGCTTCTAAATGTACCGTTCTTCAGTGGTTGAAGCCGCCCATAAAGCACCGGTGGCCTTCACTCGGTCCGTGCCAACAGCGGTATTTGTGATGCTTCTTCGAGCATAGTTGGGAGCGTGCTGCATGTTTTCCTGCCAGCGTATCCGGCTCCAGCCATCAGGCTGAACTCCCGAGAAAGCAATACTGCTCAATATGCCCGGAACTCGAGAACACGATGACAACGTTTCATGCATGCATGTCGCTCACTGCATGGAAGAACTAAGTGGTGTTCGTGGACAGACAGTTTCAACGAGCGCTGCCTCACCGATGAAATTGGTCGCAAAGACAGCGTGACAAACGATTGTCGGTGTCTTTAGTTATCACTATAGGAAGTTGGCTCGTAAAGCGACACACTTTATATGCATAGGAGTGTTACGGAAACAATTATTCTGCACGCTAAAACATCCCAGGTGGTCGAAATTTTTGGAGCCCTCCACTACGGCGTCTCTCATAATTACATGGTGATTTTCGAACATTACACTCCACACATCAATCATCATCAATCAAGCAATCCTTCGGTGAGTTTTATTGTCACCTCAAGATAATCGTTTTGCGTGTTGAAATGTGAAAAATGGGTACTTTTGTAGCGTTAATTAGGATATAAGATGTGCCCCGTAAGACTGTGTTTTAAAAAAATGTTCAGAAATTTAGAGTACTTAGAACTCTACGATGGGTAAGCATAAAGCTGTCCCTATACATTGCGCAGACAGCAGCACTATGTTCGAAATCCCGTCATCACTGCTTCTGAAAAAGTGAGTAGCTTTTGTGATTCTCAGTAATTCATTACTTCCGTATGCATGTAGTTTGTGACAGGTGTACAGGTAAAACGTATGTTTCAGTGTACTGGCTAATTTAATCGTGTTCGTATCAATTCAGTTTTTTCTCCAGGAGCACAGTCATTTTATTCACAATTGTACATTTATGTGCTCGCCACATCATGATGATAACATTTCCTCTTTGGTTGAGAAGGAGCGAATTTCGTAAGTGATTAAGTTGGTAGATTGCTTAATGGTGTATGGGGTGTATGTACAATTGTGTCAAACACTTGTCCTATCAGTTCAAGAAACTTTGTTTTGTTTTGATATTAGAGCATTTGAAGGAAAACAGAGATTCATCAAAGCTCATACTTTGTTTCATATTTTTCATTCATTTTGCGCATTCGGCACTCATTCTGGCCCGATGGTGTAAGTGATGCATTGATAACGCCCGTATTGGAAGCCTTTCGTATGAGGCTTGAAAAGGTCTTAATTGACAACGAATTAACGAATAAACGAGGAAAATTGAAGGGGCAGCTGTGGCGCCGTTTGCATGAGGCTCGCGTGAACGCTAAAGGTATTTTGAAAAGTTGCGCATATGGATCCTGTTGCTGTATTTTAACAAACCAATATACGCTATACATCGCTGAGCGGTGGACTTTTACAATTGCCATCTTTTGGGGACCAGGAATAGACGGTGTAAAGTAGTCTGCTTTAGACTACTTTTATACAGGAGATGGACGTCAACGACGCACGTAAATGCCGACAAGAACTGTCACGGAAAGCGTGATTTCCGGTTGAAAAAAGGAGAAACGGGCTGCCCGTCTATGCAGAGGAGTGCATCTGGCACGGACCGTGAAATTTGAGATCCGGCCAGACGCATTGCATGCGCCACGCGCGCGCACGCATAATCCCCTCCCGACGGAAATGCAGATCCCACCGGTGGCCTGCACCCTTGCACGGCGTTTCTTTTTCTCGCCACTTCCTACTCAACAGAAATCCTCCGCATCGCGTGTGCCTGCTCTCGATTCGGCCTCCACCAGTGCGAAGTAAACAGCGCGTAGCGGGGTCAGTTAGGCATCCTGGCGGAACAAAGGAAGTGAAAACGAAGAAAGTGGATGAAAGAAATTGTCGCAATTTCTTTGTTCGGTTTCTTTTTTTCTTCTTCTTGGCGTACTTTTCTGTTTGTTTTCCGCCGAAGACCAAACAATCGGGACGAACCGAACCGGCCATCGTGTGGAGGCTCGAGCGTGCGTCTGCATCGCGAAGAGAGAGCCAAGGCCCGTGGCCCTGATCGACCTCTCGACTTCTATTGACTCAGTTGGGGGGAAGGCCGATCTGTCGTCGCCGGCGGCACGCCACGCCGGCATGCCGGTGGCATCGGAGCACAATCGTTCGGTCACGACTTCGCCCTCCCTCGGCCATCGCTGAGCGGATCGTGAGCGGGATCAGTGTGGCTGGAAGCGTTTGCTTTCTTGCCTTCCAGCGGCGGCTCACGGCGCTCCACATCGCGGCGTTGCGGCTTTTGTTTGCCTCGGCCGCTGCGTTTCGACAGCTTGGTGCGTTGCCGCTGACCGAAGACGTGGAGAGGACGTGGTGGCCACCTCCTTTTATACGAACCACCCCTCGTCTGCGCGCGCGCGCGTGTTGGTCGAGCACAACAGCCGCCGGTTCTGTACGTGCGCCCAGTGTGCGTGTGTGTGTGTCTCTGAGGCACGCGAGACTTTCTGGCCGTTTTACGCAACTGCTCACGGTGTGGCCGACTCTGGAGAAAAAAAGGGAGCCGCTTTGTTTCACGTCGTCGTCTGCATCGTCGTCGTCGTTGTGGTCTGCTGCTTTCACCGCTACGCCGGACGCCAGACAAGCCGTTTTTTTTTCGTTGTTTATTTCCCCCTACTCCTCAACAGCGCCCGATGCCGCCTTATAACTTGCGCCCGCCGCTTACACGATGGCTTCCCGGCATTCTAGCCTTTTCGCTGCCCTCGTCTCGTATAATGAAAGCAAGCTGGTCGTCGTTTGGCCAACCCAGTCACGTCAGCGCGGGGAGCAGTGGTTACCTGACTGGATTAGTTGGCCAAAGTCTCTGGGTTAGCAGGAATGCGCGTAACATTGCAGCGTCCGACCGGATGCCGGCTTTGGCAACGCACTCGCTGCCCTGCCGGCCACCGTAGGAGAGAAAGAAGGCAGTTATGAGAGGAGAAGGTGCGGCCTGGAGAAAGACAGAGGAATGAAAATACAAGCCACGATACGCCAGTGTCTCACGCAATGCGACGCAAGCCCTGTCCGACGCGGACTGTGCCTTGTCGTTGAAAATCAGCTCCGCAATCTCGTTTCCATAGAGAACGCGCCCGCCCACTCATTTTTGACGGGAACAATGGAGCAGCGCTGGCGGGCCACGAAAGGCGTAATGAGCTGGCTAATAAGCGGCTCTGGCATGGATTTCTTTTCGTGGCACCTGTTGCGCTCATTTTACAAGGGAGCAATGGAAACAAGAACTGCTTTGTGTTGGCTTGCCGAAAACGTTTTTCCTCAGCGGACAATTTCGCCACGAGAGATACACTTCGGATAAGGAATACAGCGAGTAACACAGCGACTAACTATGCTGTCTTTTTTTTTACTGCTAGTATCAGGCCGGTAATCTAAGGCACTTATTTTCTCTGACCGACCACGCCTTACTGAAACATATATATTGCGATTCCATGGGCACTATCGAATCGAAATATCTTTCGTTCCACTTTCTGTTCTGGTATTGGCGAAAATGCTTCTGTTTCAGTTCACCTGCGGAACGAAATACTTTTTTTTCTCAACCGGTTTACCCGCTACAAATTTCTGGGCAAAACATAAAAACCATCATGTGAAAAGAATATATTTATTTCGCCTTTGAGTCCTCTGCACAACACATGATGGATAAATCAATAGATCACAGAGTACGGCCCTTCTGTTAGAATCTTGGTATGACGGAATAAATAATTATTAAACGTGTATACCAATAATACAGTCACTAAAATAGGCGCTGGAACTTCGCGTTGTTTGTGTGCTAGTCGCCTAATATAGAAAGCTAAAAAAATTCAGCAGATCCCACATACCTGGGAATCGACGTTATGCGAAGAATACGGAGGGAAGGTGACCGTGTTGCAATTATTATTATTGTACGACACGGCACGAGGTGACGCTAAATATACGTATAAATGTTGCATGCACAGACTTATTTTTAAGGGGTGAAGATGTTTATAAAACCACGTATTTGCACTTGCGACTATGCCAACTGGAATATGCGGATTAGCAACAACAAAAGCTGATATGAAACACTGATGCTCGCGAGCACGCTGGCCCTGGACACTGCTACATAAATCAACTTAAGCTCATAGCAACTAGCCACAATTGACATTTACCCGACGTGACGACTGTATCAAAGGAGTACATATGTAATGTTTATAAAATTGGGTGAGCAGCACTGCAAACACTACTGACCTTTCACAAAGATTAGCGTCTTTTCAAAAAGCAATTCCGAGACCTGGCGTAGCTGTGTAGTAAAATACTTCATCGCCACGCAGAATGCTTGGGTTCGATTCCAGCGTGAACACTGTAATTTATTCTTTGCATTCGTCGGGTCGACGCTACTGATGTCGGGTATTTCTTAACGCTCGCGCGTTAAAATTGCCCATGTGTGCACTTGTCGTTCCTGGGTAGATACTAAGAGTCTATCACCTGTGGCACATACCCGCATACCAGCGGCACATGCCCGCCCGTGGGTATGGGTCACTGACGGGAAGTGGTTGACGACGTACCTGACGAGATTGTGACATTATTCATGCCTTGACCAGCGCATCATATTCGTCAAACCATCTTACATTCCCGCGCTAATTTTGGTTCATGCCAAGTTAAGGGGTTGACCATGAGAGCATCGAAACGTAAGCGGCAAGATAGATAGATAGATAGATAGATAGCTAGATAGATAGATAAATAGATAGATAGATAGAAACGGAGCTGTTTAAGGCAGCTGTATTTTTGCAGCCAGTCTTGTGCGGCCTGTAGTATTTGTGCCTCATTGTGCCTTAATCCCTCTAACCACCACATGTTCACTGCTGTGGTTAGATTCAACAGTCAGCCCAACTCTATACTGACGGAAAAGGGAATGGCGACTGCGGGAAGAACCCGAAACTACGAAAGGCCTATTCCAAGGATGGCGTGCCCGCATATTTATGAGAGGTCGCGAGTTTCTCTGGAGTTTGGACATCTGTGTCATGTCTGTAGGTGTCTTTAGTTTTAATTCAGATATGTTAGCGCGGAGTATCAACGTACAAAATACTTAACATCCCCTAACTAGCATCACCTCTCCCTTTGTACGAGTTATCTAGCCCATCAGGCTTAATGCATCCATCGCCAGACAAATATGCTCATGTTCTGGAAGTGAAGCAGAACAGGCCGATGAGAGTGCGTTCTTGTTCATGGCGGAGATTTTTTTCTAATGTACGACACTAGAAACATCGAGCATATAGCTGTATTGTAAAAACTTAAAAAAATCACAGCATATCCACGGAGTGATTGATGATGAGTGGGGTGAAGCGTGCGTCCTTACTTTCGTGCGTTCGTTCGTTCTTGCTTCCGTCCATGCGTCCCTGCATACTTGCGGCCATCCGTCCGTTTATTCGTGCATTCGTCCGTGCGTCTCTCTGTATGTCTGTGTCTGTCTACCCATCTGTCCGTTCGTCCGTCCGTGCGTCTGTCCATAAACACCGGCCATAAAGCATATACTGTTGAGAAGTAGTCAATATGAAATGCAAGATGATCGTGCACTTGTATCCAGGTGCCCGTTAAATAACCATAAATTGCCCTCTGTGACCATCCCCCGTTTGTACGTAACTGCCTATGCAAACTGCCCACTACTTGGTCCTCGCAAACATCCCGCTACGCCTCATCACCGATCCATCACTTCTCCGACCATAAAGCCGTTATAATGAAGGGGGAACGGAAGGGACGTATAGTTCCCACTTAGCAATAATGAAATTTTTTGCTCAAATATATACAGTGTTTGTCACGTCTTTGATGATGTAGTGGGCGATATTCACGGAGAGTTCACAGTTCAGTGATGAAACCCTCCTGCACTTCGCACCACTCATCATCATTCACTTCGTGGATATGCTGTGATTTTTTATTGAGCGAAACGGTACGCCTTGATGCTAAATATATGTACAAATATTGTATGCACAGACTTATTTTAAACAGGTGAATGAGCATTATATAACCAATTGTTTACACTTTCATAACGATGCCAACAGCAACACAAGTATTAGCAGCATCGCAAATTGTAAGCTGGTGACATATGTATTACGCTTGTGCTCGCGAGGATGGTAGCCCTGAACATTGCTGTATGAATCCACTTCAGTAGATGACGCTTAACTACAGTTGTTAACTCGATGATACGGTTGTATCATAGGAGTACATACGCAATGTTTATAAAATTGTATAGCCAGCATCTTAAGCACAATGGACGTTTCACCAAAGTTACGTAGCCTGAATAGAGTACTTCTCCAAAACAATATCGAGACTTGTCGTGGCTCTGTGGTAGAATACTTGATTGCCACGCAGAATACTTGAATTCAACTCCAGCTGGAGCCTTGATATTGCGAAACAAGGTAGAATAGATGCCTACAATATTTACTTTTTGCATTGGTCCAGTCTATGCTGCCGATGTCAGCTTTTTCGCAACTTTCACGCTTTAAATTACCCATGAATGTTCTCGCCATTCCTGGATAGATATAAGCTGTCATTCTTTGTGGCACATGCCCACCGGCTACTCTGTGCCACACGAGTGGCGGAAAGGGCTTGGCGACGTACGCGACGGGATTGTCAGATTGTTCATGTCATGATCAGCGGGTCACATTCGTCCCACTATCGTATTTTCCCAGATTGATTTTGTTTCACCCTAAGTGGAAGGAGTGATCAGGAGAGCACGCAGACGTAGGCAAAATACATAGATAGATAAATAGATAGATAGATAGATAAGCGCCAAAAGTGCCTGCAGTACGCGAAGAAATGCTTCGCATTAAAAAAAAACCGACGATTATTCCTATTACCCTTTGCCCCCTTAATTTTATTATTATTTTTTACATCACATTACTCGTCATGGGCGCCACACTATAGCAGCTTCAGCGAGCAGTTCGGATATTCCGGAGGTTTCGCCGACGCTATTAGCCCCTGCTTTCACCCCGACGAGGGGTCAGTTGCGCGCCAGCCTCACACGGAAGAGCGTGTTAATTTGGGAGGCCATGTTTAGTGGGCGGCAGGTGCAGAGGCGTCGTCAACGCGCGTCGTGCAGGCTTTTTCACAGACGGTGCTGCGTAACCGTCGCCTCCATACGCCAAGGTTGCCGACACTGCTTGCACTGGTGTCAAGATGCGTGCGTGATCCCTCAATCTTCTCTTTTTTCCTAGCCACGCTGATTCTTAGGCCGGTGTCGAACAGCACCCATAGCGGCTAACCATAGAGAAGACTCCTAAGCCACGAATATAAATATGTATGCACCAAGCGGAACGTTACGCCGCCAATCGCCGTGGAGGGTACGTAAAAGGTGCGCGAGCGTACATCACGAACGACAAAACAACGCCATCAGCCGGCCTAAGGTGCGAGGCGAGATCGGGGCCAAAATAACGCGTGTGAGTGAGACGAGAAACATGCAGATGCGCCCCCGTGGTGTCAAGGCATGTCACGATGGCTCATCATTCAGCAGTGTAGTTGGATCGCATTAGAGTTAGTTGTACACTTCGCGAACATCTTCCTCGTCCCGTAGAGAACCCTCTCCATTTAAACTCCTTTTTTTGGCTTCTTCTCCTTTCACCTATTTCCGTGATGTTCTTGGGCTTCGATGACCTGTGCGTATTGAGCGTTGTTATCCAGTGCTTGTTTGCACACTGCACGTCTGGTTCACCCCTTCATGGCCCCCCTTCCTCACTGTTCGGATGGTTGCGCGCAGACAGCACCAGCGGCGGGAAACGTGCCCTTTGCGCAGCTGTTCGCCTTCACGCGCGCTCTGTCCTCCGCGAGGCAATCGTGACGATGCCTGCGCCGTGCTGTGCCCTCGATTTCGTCCGATCGTGTGCGCTATTGACGCATAGAGCTATATTTCGCCTCGCCGTCGTGTAGACGTCATTTTTTTGGGCAGTGAGGCGGTGCCCGTCCTGTCGACGCTTTTAACACGTCTTCGTCACTGCCCACCCACTGCTATATGGGAAATGAGCTTTTTATGGAGGCTGCACTCAATGTATACCTATGGACTGCGGTTGGCCCCTTGCCGAGGAAGTCCAAATATAAGCACGCACGCAACTTAAGTGAAAGGGTGAGAGTTCAGGCGCACTGGGTGAGACGGACCTCAAACCGATCATGGCGGGTTTGCGGAAAGTTTGCTGTAAAAAGGAAAAAGTGAGGAAAAGGTGAGGCGTGGAAACCCATGCGCTGTCTTTTGATTGCTGTCCTAAAGCACAGTCACGGAGTCTAGGCGTTATACTACACCCCTCCCCCCATCCCTTTGCTCCGAATCAGAATGTAGAGTGCTGGAGCAAGAAAAAAAAACGCTTACCTCGTGATCTCATACTAGAGGTATTGTATGTACGCGAAGTTCTGGTCCATAGTACCTTCCATCAGCTGCTTCGTTTCTGCTGCCTACATATACAATGCAGAGTTACGCACTCAGTTCGACAGCTGGCAGCAAAATCATCTCACGAAGGGCATTGAGAAGCGCACTTTACCAGTGTTATTCGAGTGGAGCAAGCAGTGACCGTAGAGAAAGTCCGGTGAGTGACCGAGATCAGCGAGATCCAGCCGTAAGGAACAATTACCGAGGCACGACGATCATTTCAAGATCAATAGAGGTTTCATGGCACTCTTTGTGGCCAGTACCTCCAGAAGATAAAAGGGGTGGGCTTGAGAAGCACGTACTAATGCAGCTGCACAGCATTACGCCGAAAACGAGAGAAATATGAAAGACTGCTGGGCTGGTTGGCTATAGCTGGTAGGTTGTTCGAAAGCAACCTGTCGCGAGGGGTGGTATTTTGTCTAAGGATATTTCTTAAGGTATACTGAAACTGGGACCGCTTATTGGTATCTAATAGTAGAGCTCATCGTACTCTAAAACATCGAACATTGATTCTAAACACAGTTTAGGGGCCAAGCGAGAACATCCTGTCATCGTCGTCTATACTACCTGCACATATTCGGCGTCCATTGTCTTCAGTGCACAGCGATCGAAATTGTCGTCATTAAAGTCTCAGTACCGCGCACCTCGGCAATAGGCTCGCTTGTTCATTATCATAGCGCTTGTTAAACGTTATGTTGGTGCTGTTTTCGAGACACAGTTAGTGGTTAAGGAGAGAGAGATTCGAGAAGAAGAATATAAAACACAAAATTTCCTGCCTTCCCTCTTAAGACATTGGCTCAGCGCTTTTAGAGAGGGGGAAGTAAAGTGAATAGAAAGCAAGCGAAAAGATATTTAAAAGAGGCGAGTAGATGACAGGAGAGTGTATTGCCAGTCTAGGTAAGGAGCACAAAGCCAAGGCGTTCGTATTTAGGGTGTCGAGGCTCGCAGGAACCGAACACTCGGGGCAGGCTCGCGGGGATTGTATGATAGACCATGCGAGAAAGAGGAAGTCCTCTCATATCGTCGTCAATCACAATAGCGTAGGCAGTTTTTTTTTGGGGGGGGGGAGGAGGGGGAGTGAAGATTTCAGCCATTCTTTGTACACATTGCTTGCGTTTCTATGTTCCCTCAGGCCACGCCCTCATTGGAATACATGGGATAGTGGCCTGGGAACTCTTGATTCTCCACCCCTCTACATGCTACACCAAGAAATTCCGGCAGAAGTTTGAACACCCAGAGCCCCAGGCTACAACACTGGGGCTCTGGGTGTTGGCTACAATTAGGTGTTGGCTACCTTGGCTACAATTAATTCTGTGCATTCAAATAAAGCAGCCCTCGCAAACATTTTGTATTACATACATATCGAATTTCAACAACGATCAAACAGATCGTTGTTGAAATCTGATCTGTCTGATCGTACCGGCTTGCCGGTACGCACCGATGATCTCACCAGAGAAGGATTGGCCACCCTGGTGCAGTATCTGGCCACCCCCTCCCGTAGGCATCCGTCAATTAACCCACGGCCCTCAGTCCCCACCAGCTGCGGAGAAACTGACCACGGCGGCGGTCAGATCTGCAAAGCAGCAGAGGGTGCTAGGAATCTCTGGATACGGACAGGCCACCATTGGAACTTGAACTTAGCAACATTTAACGTTAGAACGTTATCTAGTGAGGGAAGTCTAGCTGTATTATTCGAGGAGCTAGAAGGCATTAAATGGGATATAATAGGGCTGAGTGAGGTTAGGAGGACAGATGAGGCCTATACTGTGCTACAGAATGGGCACGTCATTTGCTATTGGGGCTTGGCAGACAGAAGAGAACTGGGAGTAGGGTTCCTAATTAACAGAAACATAGCTGGCAACGTAGAGGATTACTATAGCATTAATGAAAGGGTGGTAGGCATTGTAATTAAACTGAATAAAAGATACAAAATGAAGGTAGTACAGGCTTACGCGCCTACATCCAGCCATGACGACGCTTCAGTTGAAAGCTTCTATGAAGACGTGGAATCGGCAATGAGTAAGGTGAAAACACAGTATACTATAGTAATGGGTGACTTTAATGCAAAGTTAGGGAAGAAGCAGGCTGGAGACCAGGCAGTGGGAGATTATGGCATCGGCACTAGAAACGCCAGAGGAGAGCTACTAGTAGAATTCGCAGAACGCAATAATCTGCGTATTTTGAATACCTTCTACCGAAAACGAGAAAACCGCAAGTGGACATGGAGGAGCCCTAATGGCGTAAATAAGAACGAAATAGACTTTATAATGACTGCACACCCAGGAGTCGTGCAGGATGTGGAAGTGGTTGGCAAGGTAAGATGCAGTGACCATAGAATGGTACGGGCTCGAATCCGCCTAGACCTGAAGAAGGAACGACAGAAACTGATACGCAAGAAGCCAATTAATGAGCTAGCACTGAGAGAGAAAGTACAGGAATTCAGAGTGTCACTGCAGAACAGGTACTCTGCTCTTAGCGAGGAAACCAATCTTAGCGTAGATACAATGAATGATAATCTGACGAGTATCATCACGGAGTGTGCAGTGGAAGTTGGAGGCAGGGTAGCTAGACAGGACACCGGCAAGCTTTCCCAGGAAACGAAGAACCTAATTAAGAAGCGTCAAATCATGAAAGTGTCAAGTACAACAGACAAAATAGAACTGGCAGAGCTTTCGAAGTTGATTAATAGACGTAAAGTATGCGATGTAAGAAGGTATAACATGGAGAGAATTGAGCACGCTCTGAAAAACGGAGGAAGCGTCAAAGCAGTGAAGAGGAAACTTGGGATAGGCAAAAGGCGGATGTATGCACTAAGGGACAAAGAAGGCAAAATAACTACCAATATGGATAGGATAGTTAAAATAGCGGAGGAGTTTTACAGAGATCTGTACAGTAGCCGAGACAACCACGACCTTATTACTATAAGAACTAGCAGTAACCCAGACGACACCCCACCGGTAATGATAGAAGAAGTCAGAAAAGCTTTGGAGAGCATGCACAGAGGCAAAGCTGCTGGTGAGGATCGGGTAACACCAGATCTGCTGAAAGATGGAGCACAGATTGTCTTAGAAAAACTAGCCACTCTAAACTAGCCACGGGAAAAGTACCAGAATCTTGGAAAAACGCTAACATCATCTTAATACATAAGAAAGGAGATGACAAGGACTTGAAAAATTACAGGCCGATCAGCTTGCTCTCTGTAGTATACAAGCTATTTACAAAGGTAATTGCTAGCAGAATAAAGAAAACATTAGAATTCAATCAACCAAAGGAACAAGCAGGATTTAGAACAGGCTACTCAACAATTGACCACATTCATACTATCAATCAGGTAATAGAGAAATGCTCAGAGTATAACCAACCACTATACATAGCCTTCATAGATTACGAGAAGGCGTTTGATTCAGTAGAAATATCAGCCGTCATGCAGACACTGCGGAATCAGGGCGTAGATGAAATATATATAAACATTCTGGAAGAAATCTACAGGGGATCAACTGCTACCATAGTGCTTCATAAAGAAAGCAACAGAATACCAATAAAGAAGGGTGTAAGGCAGGGGGACACAATCTCCCCAATGCTATTCACTGCGTGCTTACAGGACGTTTTCAGAAGCCTAGAATGGGAACAGTTAGGGATAAGAGTTAATGGAGAATACCTCAGTAACCTGCGCTTCGCCGATGACATTGCATTGCTGAGTAACTCAGGGGACGAATTGCAACTCATGATTACGGAGTTAGACAAGGAGAGCAGAAAGGTGGGTCTTAAAATTAATCTGCAGAAAACTAAAGTAATGTACAACAACCTCGGAGAGGAGCAGCGCTTTGCGATAGGTAATAGTGCATTTGAAGTTGTAAAAGACTATGTCTACTTAGGGCAGGTAATAACCGCAGAGCCTGACCACGAGATTGAAGTAACTAGAAGAATAAGAAGGGGGTGGAGCACATTCGGCAGGCACTCTCAAATTATGACAAGTAGATTGCCACTGTCCCTCAAGAGGAAAGTATATAACAGCTGTATCTTGCCGGTACTTAGCTACGGAGCAGAAACCTGGAGACTCACAAAGAGGGTTCAACTTAAATTGAGGACGACGCAGCGAGCAATGGAAAGAAAAATGGTAGGTGTAACCTTAAGAGACAAGAAGAGAGCAGAGTGGATTAGGGGACAAACGGGAGTTAAGGATATCATAGCTGCAATAAAGAAGAGGAAATGGACATGGGCCGGGCATGTAGCACGTAGACAGGATAACCACTGGTCATTAAGGGTCACCAACTGGATTCCCAGAGAAGGGAAGCGGGGTAGGGGGAGACAGAAGGTTAGGTGGGCAGATGAGATTAAGAAGTTTGCGGGTATAAATTGGCAACAGCAAGCACAGGACCGGGTTAACTGGCGGAACATGGGAGATGCCTTTGTCCTGCAGTGGACGTAGACAGGCTGATGATGATGATGATGATGATGAATTTCAACAAAAATGCACTGAGTGAAACGGTAAACTGCGCGATAGACAGAACAATAACAGAGATAGAACAAGCGCGTTTTCGTCATTGTCCTGTGTTTTACCATGATTTCCGTTTCTTTGATATGTGCCAACAAGCCCAGATAAACGCTTTAGTCCTCTCAGGAGTGGGCATCGAAACCCTATACTGAGGGCTTCATATGGCCAAGAAAATGCGACAAGAGTTCTTTTAACAATTATGTGTCGAACATGGAAGAGTTTGAGTGCTCTGGTGCCTTGGCCTTCTGATATACAGGGCGTCTTTTTCAAGGCAACACAGATATTTCGTAAAAGCGCCATGGTAGTCAGGCCCCTGTTGTTTTCGCAAACCGACTGAGTTTCATGCCGAGGCGGACAAATTACGTGGCACCTATAGTTACGTTCAAATGAGTGATTAAGAAACACTCGTTCGTTAACTTCTAATGAATAACTTCTACTCTAAGACTAAGCTGCAGGAAAATGTTGCGGAAAAAATGTACGCGCTTGTCAATATTGATAACGTATTGTTAACTCTGGTGGCGTTCGCCAGAACACACTGAAAGAGAATGATTTGGAGGATTAGTGAATCTGCCATGTTTCTAGGTACCTGAGATACTGTATACATTTCTTGCACACTCCCAGGCGCGAGGTCTCACACACCGCGCCGGAAGTTGGCACTCGGAGGCTGAGGGAGGGCAGTGGCAAAGGGACCCTCTTCTCACTTTCAATGAGGTCTGTAAGCACTATCAGCTAGGGCGTAGGAAGTTTCCGCTTCCACACCCACAACTAAACAGACCACAGGCAATCACCCTGCGAATGTTACAAACAAACACGTATCCATGTTTGTTTATTTGGTCCAAATTCGTAGACGGAATAGACCCACGCTGCCCGCGTTGTGGTCATCCGAGGTGCACCCTCCAGCACATGCTGTGGCAGTGTCACGACTTGCACGGGGGCTCGGGGTCTCCCTCCACTGAGGAAGACTGGCTCCAGCTTATCACCAGCTCCGCAAAGGACCAGCAGCTAAGGGCTGTGCAGAGAGCCTGCGAAGTCGCCGAGAGCTTTAACCTCACGGTGTCATCGTGGGCGAGGCCCCCAGATGGTACCCCCTGACGGGGGCATTCTCGTCTTCTCAGGACCAAATAAAGTTCTTTGACTGACTGACTGACTGACTGAATCTGCCATAGACGCCAGCAAGAGGAAGCATAGAAGATTGATGGCGGTAAACTATTGAACACCCGTAATGAAAAGATTTGACATTCGGCATGATAATTGCTAAGATGGGGCAGTTTGTTGATACAAACTACAAAGCAAAGAGAGAACTAATGAAGAGTCCGGTGGCACTAGCTGTCAGCCCCATTCCAACGGGGCGCTGCTAACATCCATCCATTCATTCATCGCACAATCCGGCCGTCCCTTGTTGCGCAGTCTCCCTTTCGGCACCGTCTTTTAACGCTCGCGGAGCATTGCCAGAGCTCTTCTGTTTCGTCACTTTCTGGCACCCGCCGTGTCTCGCGTCTGTAATCTCCTACGCCGATTGCAAGCGTGGCTGTCGCTGCGACTTCACCGTGGCCGCGACGTCCTCGCCCCCCATCTTCGGGGTTAGCTGCAGTGAGTGCAGGGGCGTCTACGTCTCGGACGCACCTCGTATCATCCGCGCCCCGTCGTCGCGCGCTCGTATTGTCTTGTCATCCGGTCTCATGAGCGAAGAGGCTCTAGCCGAGGACGTCACCCGCTTTCGCCGGTTTAGCCATCGGGCTTCTCTACGGGCAGGGAAGAAGGGCTGGCCGAAACAGCCGGGTGAAACAAAGGTGAGAAGCGAGGACGAACAAATAAAGGAAAGTGAAAACTAGCAGCGTCTTCCGTGTCTGGTCACTCGTTCCACATCCCTCCGTGAGATAATCGCCTTGAAGAGAACAAGCCGTGTGTGCCGTGATGTGTACGTTGTTGCGTGGCACCATGATCGCGCTCGATGCGCTGGGGAACTCGGGAGATATTCTGGAACGGTCTATATAGTGAACAAGCCAACTTTTGTTTTATATTATCAGAGCGACTTCAGTTGCCCCCCCCAAGCCGCCACCCATGACGCAATCATGCATGTGCGCTCAACGGGGGTGCTATTCTGGGCATCGCCAAATATGGTCATGTTGTCTGATTCCACCATTTATCGAGTAAAACTTGCCCTAAGGGCTGTTTCAGTCTCTCCGATTGGCTTAAAATGCCACCAGTATGAAATGTGACAGGATGGTGGAGTTAAAGAATGTCCAAGATAGCACCCCGGGGGGCTGCGTGAAAGCTCATTCGAGTGCTAAGCCGATCACAGAAGAAGATTTAATAATTGCTGCCAGCCTCGGAGGTTTTCTGGTGAAGAGCACACCTCGGAAGAGCACACCTCAGAAGTAGCGCATTCTATATTTCTAAACTGGGTCGACAGTTGTGGCGGCTTCGTCACGGCAAAACGACGCTGCCAAGAAAAAGCCCTAACCAGAGGGTGTGCTGTTCGTCATGATCTGGCCAATCAGCGACGGCCGAAATGGACAGTTACTTAAGTAGACAGTAGTTGAACAACAGCTCCCTTATTGTGTGCTTCCGAACCTTTTGGCCAATGAGTTCCTTACAAATACCAAGAGGGAGAACTTCCTCTGCGAACAGTTGTACTCACGGGAATGCTGGGATTCGTTCGATTTGGACTTGGTTCGAGTTGGCTTCGTTATCGAAGAGGCCGGACACTTCGAATACGCACCTGGCATCAACGTTTCTTTTGCGTCCACATTGCTCATTTCGTAGAAGAGGAGCATATAGTCAGCTATTTTTTTTATAGCGTAAGCTACACTGGTCGAGGTGGAGGAGTTTCGCGTGCCTTACCGTGAGCAGTTCTGCGCAAGTCCGAAGAAGTGACGTCACACGCCGCACAGCTGTCTCGCCGAAGCTCGTGGAGTGACGTGTCACTTGTGGGCTGGCGCTTGCCTCGCGTGAGATGGCTCGCTCGCTAATCCGTCCGCCCGTCCGTCCTTTCGTGGTTCGTTCGTCCATAGCTCACGCTACGTATGTCCTGGAACAGTTGGTATAAGCCGCTCCAAATTTTTTGATCATTGCCAAGGAACAAGCCTCATTTAACTGTGGGCTCTTCTTCGTTGATTTACAACTTTATGAAGCGTGAAAAAAATAATAAATGGCCTCTAACCTTGGCAGTCACGCGACAATGCCAGCATTACTGCTTAGCACCTGTTTCTTTTGCTGTTTAGTAATACCGCACAGGTGAGTGAACTTAGCACTCTAGACTCCCGAGAACGTGCTACGCCTATAAACGTATAGTTTTAGAGACGCTTTATTTGCGGAGTCATATCCACTTTTCGCCGAAGTCTCGCCCAACACCAGCCAACACAACACTCGTCGACACAGTCTGTGTTCCAATTCTAAGACAGCATTGTAGATAGTCTACGCAGACAGCTTAGAAGATAGTACCGAGCCCATGTTGTATGAGAAATGGAACACGTATGGACGACTTCTAAGCGAAGAAATCTAAGAAAAATTCAAAGTTACATTGAGTGTTTGGAGAAGCGTTCTTTTCTGGGCAGACGAGTTTTCCGGAGAGATCTGAGCTATCCGAGCGATTCGCTGAGGTGAAAAAAATTGGTTATAGATTATGAAAGCGGTAAGAGAACTAAAATGGAAAGAAGGAAGAAACATAGGGGAATATTGTTGGACAGCAAAGTGAACTGCATCGTATTTGTCTATTTTGCCGGCTACGTGAGAATCGAAATGAGACTTAAGACGGCCGCTGTCCACTGAGCTGTCTATTTAGCCGTCTACACTGAGCATTGAAACCCACCCACTTATACCGCCATTCCTATTAGGGTAATGGTGCCTCTTAAAGAGCTCACATAGATGGTGGCGCCCCATTTTCCTATATGTATAATTGTAAGTAGTGCACTGCAGTTTCGGCAGAGGACAGCGCTTTGCCATAGGTGGTGAGACAATGGAAGCTGTAAAGGAATATATCTTCTCAGTACAGGTAGTGCTCGCGGAGCCGTACCTTGAGTCTGAAATAAGTAGAACAATAAGGAGGGGGGGGGGCGGAGCACATTTCGCGAGCATTCTCAAATCATGAATGGTAGTCTACCGATATCCCCAAAGGGCTCTATCTTGCTGGTACTTACCTATGGAGCTGAGAACTGGAGGCTTACAAAGACTGTTCAATTTAAATTGAGGACGACGCAGCGACCAACGGAAATGAAAATTATTCGTATAACTTCAAGAGACACGAAGAGAGCAGAATGGGTCAGGAAACAAACGGGCGATAGGAACACCACAGTTGAATTCAAAAAGAATCGGGCATGGACCGGGCGCGTAGTGCGTATAGGCAGAATACGCACTGGTCATTAAGGGTAACTGACTGGATTTCAAAAGAAGGGAAACACGTGAGAGGGAGAAAGAAAAATACGCGGGAAGATGCGGCTAAGAAGCTTGAAGGTATAGTGCGGCAGCAGAGAGCAGAGGACCGGGTTGGTTGGCGGAACGTGGTAGAGGCCTTTGCACAGCTGTTGGCGTAATCAAGCTTATAATAATAATAATAATAATAATAATAATAATAATAATAATAATAATAATAATAATAATAATAATAATAATAATAATAATAATAATAATAATAATAATAATAATAATAATAATAATAATAATAATAATAATAATAATAATAATAATAATAATAATAATAATAATAATAATAATAATAATAATAATAATAATAATAATAATAAATGTTGTTGTTGTTGTTGTCATCGTCGTTTTCGGCGTAGTGAGAAGTCTATGTTTTTGGCTTATAGTGAAAAAATTGGTTATGACATGAAAGCGGTAACGGAACGAAAATGGTAAAAAGGAAGAAACAAACAGGAAGAATAAGAACGTTTCCACTTTATGTCCTCAATTACTCTAAAACTGAATAAAGTTTTATTATCTCGCTCAACTATCGGCCAATTCGTTACAGTAGGTGTGAGCCACAAGAGAAAACGAACAAAAAGAGGAACAGAAGCGCTGTGTGTGTCGTCTTCTTGTTTCCGTCTTCGTGCGCGTACCAGTTTCATATTGTCACTGGACCAACTAGCTGGGACCCAGCCTAATATACAGTAAATTTGTTTGGAGACAGCTTCATTCACGCCGCTGAGTCATTTAACACTTCAACGTAACACAACGCTGCTGCAAAGAGCACGCAGTCAGCGCTGTCATGTTTTCTTCCCCTGTAACCATCTGCGTGTTTCCAAGCTGCTGACTTTCACTACCCGCAGATCTATAGTATACCAGGACCACCACGGGACTCGCGATAGAAGTTTGGTGGCCGCCGTTTCTTCAGTCTTTCGCCTATAGATCAGCTTTGCAATGTTCTCATTGAGCAGGAATTTGCGAGCCTTTGCATTGGGCAAAGGCCCGAGATCGAGCGCAGCAACAGCTCGTGCGTACGTTCATTGCCCGTGAGGAAGAATCTTCAGCACTCTGGAACACGAAAGCTTTTCAACTATTTTTGCATGTAACACGAGGAATGTGGCGCATGCAGTTACAGGCCACAGTGGTTATTGTGGTTAGTATATTAGCCCACATTAAACTTTAATATTCTTTGTATAGACGGCACGTTAGGCGAAAGCCGTCGCACCTGGTAATGTGAACTGTTTTAGGGATTAGTGCCGAAACGGGGGTGTCCTTATTCCTATTCTCAATTGTTTCGATGAGCATGCTAAATACGTTTTGGCCGGGCCCAGGGGCTCCGGCTTTGTTGAGATGGTCAAGTGCCGAAATACTTCCGGCCTAGGAGGGTTAAGCAAACTAGCGGCAATGCCTTGCTCCGTCGTGACTCTTCACCACAGTTGACTGTTTACTGAGCTACCGTCTCGCGGCGAGAATTCACATGCATCATCCCGCGGAGACATGGCTATCTTTTGTTTTTTCTCTCCTGGCCCTTGAGCCATACTCACACAATCTCTTTCGTTCTCACGGTAGCGAGCGAATATGAAGAGGCAAGGTATGCGCGCGCGGTCGCTGCGACCAGCCGGAGGGCACAGAGCAAACTGGCCCACTTTGTCAACGAGGTATACGGGCACACTTGAAACGAGCTGCGCCGTCGCGAATAACATTGGTGCGCGCAACAGTCGACGTGCTTGCGCAGCGATAAGCTCGCGCTCGCTCCCGCGTTCTTATGTCTACGCACTCCTGCTTGCGCCGAGGCCTTCTTCCGCTGTAACAACAGAACCCGCGTGCACCTGCCAGAGCCGCCAACTCGACCCAATTTCTTCGCTTGCACTCTATACGTGGCAACTAGAGGCCGCCGGGCTCAGTTCGAATAAAGCGCGCTTCAATCAAGACCAGCGAGCGGAACGGAAGTGGTTGCGAAGGCGACGCAGGAAGCCAGTGTTCCGCGCGATTCGTGGCAAGATGGTGGGGGAGAACGTTGTGACGGCGATAGTGGTCAGAGTGTTCATATACACAGGTCCGGCCGTACTGAGCCTGGGTAAAGGGACGGTGAGCTTGGACCCAATACGTTAGCTGACGTGGTTCTCACTGTCGCGCACAATTATATCCTTGGGAGCAGGGAAGCTCGGGCGAGTTTGTAGACCCGCCATGCGCTACTTTACCGTGAATGCGGATGTGAACCAGAGCAGACAGACACTTCTGTCATATTTAAACACAACGATAAACGACACGGGAGATTGTCGAAGCCTTTGAAATCAAACAGAAACTTGAGGCGTGTGTCAGGCTGTCAGCCAACCTGCTCTCAATGTGTTGTATAGTGAAGATAATCTTTTGCAGAAAGGCCGGATTGGTGTCATACCAGAGGGTGTCACTCTGGTGTCATACCAGAGTGACTTTGTTGGCGTTCTTTCGTGGGATTTTGTAAGCAAGTGTGCACACAGTTGCGCTATCTAACATGGCTGACGTTTACCGCTTTCATTTCTAATAAATTCATATTCAAGTCAGCAAAAATGGCGTCCCTTCTCTTTTTCGTCTGGCCGTGTTTTCGGTGCTCTTCATTTATTCCGTAATTATATCCTAGCAGAACCTGACCCACTGCGCACTACAATGGCATTGCCCTAACATATTCCGTAAAATTCGGTTGGCAAGTGACAGTGCGAAACACCTATTCAAATATCGGGTCGGTTGCATATTAAAGAGAGGCTGATAATATTCTGTATTGATTAATTGATTATTTGATTGAATAATTGATTGATTGATTTAGCGGGCATATCCTATTGTCACTTTTGCGCGTGAGCTGTGGTAATGCTCTGAAACGAAAAGGGGAGTTCACTTCAGTATTTCGGCACCGTCAGCACGCGTCAGTGGTTTTGAAAACTTACATACTATTTACATGGTTTATTATTGTAATTTATTGAGACATTTATTACCCGTAATAAAGTTTTTGTTTTATTGTGACGTCGTTAGAAAGAAAAACACCTCTAATGTAGCTTCCGGGATTCGCGAGAAACTCACGAAACCTCAAAGAAGTGCCATCAATTTACATGGAACATCTTAGTACGTGTGTATTTTGGCATGGCGTTTTCACAGCAAATACGTATATTCACAAGAAACTCCACGTATGTTGGGATGACTTTCCCTTGCACCGGACAGCGTTACTCCAAGAATGTCGGTTCTTCACGTCGTGAATATATGCAATTCTAATATGGGAATCCATCTGGGTATGCAAGTGTAAGTCTCTGAACAATCTCGAAGTCTGAGCAGGATACACGTGATTGGCATAATCGTTAATTGATTGATTGATATGTGGGGTTTAACGTCCCAAAATCACCGTTTGATTATGAGAGACGCCGTAGTGGAGGGCTCCAGAAATTTCGACCACCTGGGGTTCTTTAACGTGCACCCAAATCTGAGCACACGGGCCTACAACATTTCCGCCTCCATCGGAAATGCAGCCGCCGCAGCCGGGATATAATCGTTAATACGGTCATATAAATGTCTTATCTATGTTTTGATGACCACCGGTACCCACGTTCACACCAAGTGCGAAGGTCATAGACGCCGGTGAGACTGCTTCTCGTTGCTTTCGTGCCGTTTTATTTTCGTTCCACAGTGCGTGACGAAAATTGCCAAACATCTCTTTGCGTTTTTTAAAGTAATAATAGGCTTCAAAATATCTGACCGATGAATGTCGTCGCGGTGGCAGTAACTGCAGTCGCTGCACTGACTATCGACAAGTGGTCGAAGACGGGCTCACTTAACAAAGCGTTGACTCCAGCGACATTCCCTCTTCGAAGATTTCTCATAACTTCGAGCTTCTATTTTTCCTTGGACTTCTTTGTTGTCTTGCATTTTTAAAGAGCCTAAAAGGAACAGCAGCCAGCGAAAGAGCCTCGTACATAGAGCCAGTCTTGAGAAAAACTACAGGTCTTGCTCGGTGTGGCCGCGCTGACACACGGTGCGCGTCGAGATGGGAAGCTGCGATCGGGCAGCTTCCCGTCGTTGCCGTTAACGCACTTGGGAGCAGGAAAGTTGCGTGACGTGCCCCTGCGGTGCTGCTGCGGTGTAGAACCGTGTGAAAGAAAAAAAGAACAAGAGTGGAAGTTGTAACGGCGAGCATTTACGCCGG
The DNA here is from genome assembly GCF_043290135.1 of Rhipicephalus microplus. Classification (NCBI taxonomy): domain Eukaryota; kingdom Metazoa; phylum Arthropoda; class Arachnida; order Ixodida; family Ixodidae; genus Rhipicephalus; species Rhipicephalus microplus. The sequence continues at coordinate 180,375,421 of NC_134702.1, forward strand.
GCCTCCGGTGGAAGCCATTCCGAGACCACGCGATGCTCTCGCAGAGAGAGTGGAGCTTCTTCCGCGCGGGCGAAAGGTCTCGGCGAGGGAATGCGAGAAGGGCGAAGTTTGTCTTGCACTGGCGTGGGACAACTTCCGCCAATTCTGTGTGTGTTTATTGTTACAGCACATATAGTGTGCTCGTTTTGCTCTCGAAGAGCGTAACTGCACGCGCTGATATTTACAGCTGTCACATTCCTAACAAAGTTACGAGGTATCTGTATATAAACGTGGGAAAGACGCGCGCCTGTTCATTACGCTTGCAATGATACGTGAACGAAAAGAATGTGAAAGGATGGTGGTGGTATAAAACGTTTTAGTACAGAAAATGTACCAGAGAGTTGCGGCATATTGCATGCTTGATTGGCGAGACCCTATTCTGGGACTCCGATAGAGTTGGCCGCTCCTCGAGCTTGCCTGTGAAAGAAGTCGGCAACTTGTGCAAGAGCCACAAAGGCCCTTTGAAATTTGCTCAAGACGACTTGAAACCAAATCCATCTCCTTCATTTTCTACTGGGCCGATTCTATTGATTCGGTGAAGCAGCAAAAAGGGCGAAGACGAGGAAAGCACGACACACAGGACGAGCGATGCCTTTCCTTGACTACGTTTTTTTGCGCAGAACATAAAATAGACGTTTTGTTCACTCTCTCCAGGCGCGAGAGTATTGTCTTTCGACAAAAGTTGCAGTGTAACATGCAGATACGAGGCCATTTTTTTCATCGAGTATCAAACTCAAGGCAAATTTCATTGGAGATTAAGTCACCGATACTCTCTGTAGGTTATTTCATCAAGAACAACTATCTTTTTATTTATGATTACCGTGCGTGGGTTTCCTCAATTAGAAAGAGTGCGCGTGTGCCGCTCCTTTAGTCCGGCCGTGGAGGTGACTACCTACTACTACTACTACTACTACTACTACTACTACTACTACTACTACTACTACTACTACTACTACTACTACTACTACTACTACTACTACGTACATACATCGCGGACGCACTACCCACGGCTTAAGGAGCTTCGCCCCTAACAAACGATTCGGCCGCTGTACATGCTGGTATTGAATACAGCCAGCCAGCCCTTTGTAAACAGCGCTTACGAAAGAGAATCTTTGTGAATTCGGCAGGAGGGGATCGAGAGTGGTGAGATGATACAGTAAAATGATGAACTAAGCTCGTGGGTGGCGTGACAAACAGGCAGGCCGTGAGAAACGACTTCAGCGCAAGTACGCCGACGAGAATCAAATGTTGTAGAGTGCAAAATACATTAGTTGGATGGAGCTATGAGGTGATTTCATTTCTATAGACATACTTCTTGTATCGACAGCAGCAAATGCAAAATAGCACCTAATAAAAGGAAAGTTGCAGTGATCGAGGTCAGAGTTAGATTTATGATCGAAGTTCGCTGCCGCACTTACAGTATGTAATGTTGGAAACTGTTCGGGAGGACAAAAAACAGCGAAAAAAAATAAAGCAGGGCTTTACTTCCTAATTACCAGGCTTTTCACTACACTTATTACTACATACATCGCCAAGCAAACGTAATGCAACTGTTTTAGGTCCAGTAGTTTGCCCGTATAGGTATTGCGTAGTCGACTCTGTTTTCGGGAAGCTTCCGCCCTACACCAATAGTTGAAAGGTAATCTTTGACGTACGAGACCGTCGTTGATGCGACGGCCTTAATTGTAGAGTACCTAGTACTCTAATTCGTTAACCACTTTTTCTAAACACACAGTGCATTGTCCATATTGTGGTTAGTGTAGAAGTGTATATATGTTGTGTATGTAGGTATTAGTACCATAGACTATGGACACCCTTCGGACTTGGACACTTTTATTTAAATGTGTAATGTATGTTGTGCTTTGGCATTGTTTGTTACTGTGTTTGTTGTACAGACGCTCGTTCCATAGGTAGTTTGCGTCCCATGATAGAATAAACTTTTTTGTAAACACAGTGCAGTCTTTCATGCATATGTCCTCATCAACTGTGAGGCCCACTGGACGGCTTTATGCTCTCCCGCGGTAGAGTACCTGGTACTCTAAATCGTTGTTCACTTTTTCTAAAAAGCACAATGGTGCGTGCCACGTTCTCAATTTCAGATAAAGATGGCTTTTTGCTCTCATTGTGAAGTACAAAGCACTATAAATCGTTAACAACTCTTTGTAAACACACACGAGACGAGTCGCTTCCGCAGCTTTCTCATCCTGGGCAAGGTATATCCAGCGTGAACACGGTCTGGTTAACTGTCAGCGCTGTTCACCGTCTGTGATACGATGTGCGAATGCAATACAATTCAACAACACATGGAAGTTCATATAGCTTGAATAGGTTCGTGTACGCAAGTATAACACACTTTCAAGAAGGCAAAATGAATTCGCATGTTGGTGCCCCAACTAAGTATTCTGTATGGCTTGGAAACACCACAGGAAAACTGATCAAGAAAGAAATAATTGCACATAGCATGTAATACGCTATCACTATACTACACATTTGCTTTCAGTATTAAGAGCAAAACAACAACATCATGGACATTATTATTTCTGTAAAATTAGGCTTCCAGAAACTTCTTGAAAGCGACAAGAAATTTCATCGACATAGCCGCGGTGGGCCGTGGACCTAGCATTTTCTTTACATTAAGTGATCTATTATCGAAGAACTACAAACTTGCTCGTAATATCTTGCGCGGTGACTCACATTTCTTCACCCGATGACGTTTATCTTCGTCAGAGTGGCCGCAAGAGCACTCGGTGCTAAATGCGCACTTTATGCTGTATACTAAGTGTCACGGAATTGCTGTGCCAAGCAGCAGGCGGTCAACGAATGTTTCGAATTATCTATTTCACTTGAATCGGAAAGAAAATATAGTATCATGCATGGGTCCATCAAATATAGGTCCGAACTTTCAGATTGTTGATCAAACCATTTCTCTGTAGGGAGGTCACGGGATATCTGTCGAGGAGGTGGCGGATTTTATTGTACGACGGAGAAAAAGTGATTGTATCAGCGTTAATGTGAGCTCTATTTGCAATTGCGTTCGGTGCAGTGTTTTCTGCAAAGTTGCAATGGCCTGTAATGCACGGAAACGCAATTTATGTGTTTCATTGCACTCTCTTTTGAATAGTCTTTTAAGAGTCTCATTCAATAACGAACAGTTTAGAGAATTATTTCAATTTATTTGTGGAGATGAGACAACTGCATGTGAATCACTAAATATTACCCAATTTCGCACCTTTTGTGTTAATGTTATGAAGCATATATTCGTACCAACCACTCCAACATTTTGTTGCTCCTTGCAGGGATTGATGTATGCACTGTGAACCTTAATCTCCCCGCAGAATGTTTAGAATAAATTGTAGACGCTTTATAACACTAAACGCACTCTATTATGGAAGAGCCAAAAGATGTACCTGTGGGTTTAAGAATAGTATTTATAACATACAACATAGCGTCTTGCACAAGCTCTGCAGTGCAATTTACACGCTCCGAAATACATCATTAGGCCGCACGTATGTAACATTCTAAGCAATAGCCTAAACCTTGCGTAAAATACCAGGCAATAACGCGGCACATTGTAGCCCAGTATTTTCACACACTAACGTAATGCCCTTAAAAGAAAATGGGTAAGGCTGCCATACTTGATAAGCAACAACTTCACATCAGCATCCGTGACGTCTCTGTAACGGGATCTTTCTTTAGCGTGGTGTAAGAGGAGTCGAACTGTTTTATTAATTCCTTGTGGACTGCTATAGTTTCTATTTATGAAACCTATTCAACGTAACTTCTTCGCGCAACCGTATACCGCCACGGCGTTCATGACACGAGCAGCATTGGGTGTGTAAGGGCTGGTCATCTATCAGGGACGCACTCTTGCATAAAGACAAGGTTTTTTATGCAACACTAGTCTGCAGGAATACTGTTGCCTGGAAACGTGATGTTGGACATATTTCGAATATACTCGGTCTTTATAAAACATTCGGTATAAATACATAGTTTAGTGCAAAAGAATCAATGGTCGAACAAGGCGTTCGGAAGTCCGGTTATGAAAATCTATGCTACTGCAGCCTTTAGTGTTAATCGGCTACAAAATCCTTCAAGGCACAAGCTTGGAAAGTTGCCATCTCTACTCGTCTGTTTCATTAGCCGCCTACTTTCTAATGTGAATACGAAAACTAGAAAGAACAAAAAATAAATAGGAAACGAAGGCACCTTTGTTTTGGTTGCTGAACATGACGTGCGTTCGCAGTACGCTACGAGTACTTTCATTGCGCATAAACCGTGCTTGCGTCAATGTGACCGAACAGAGCCACCTCGTCAAGCAAAAGACCTCGAGGTAGACAAAGTGTGGGAACACTGCGAAGATGTAACAACAAAGCGTCAAAGCGTCCCTCTCGGGGCTGCGCATGTACTTCGACCGCGGCAGCTCGAGGACTGCTGTGAGGCATGACATCCATTCCCTGCTCGTGAGAGCCGAAGCTCCAACGCCGTGGGAGCGCGCTGGGCAGGCAGCGTTGCTCGACGTACCGCTACACTAAAGGACCGCGGAGGAAGCTCTCGCATCGGCCGAAAGCCGCCCAAATGTGTCGTGTCGTGATTTATGCGCGCGGGGGAGCAACAGCAGCAGCGTGCGCAAATCGTTTTCAAAGCGACTCTCCGCGCCCCCCTCTCCCCCACTTGACCCGTGAGGTCAGCGGCAGGAGGCGGCGGTGAAAAGGACCTCCGACTGTTGTCTTCTTGTTACGCGTCGCTTCTTCTTCGACCATTTGTTGCTTTCGCCTCCGCTCACCTTCTCTTTGCATAGTCTCAACTCGCTTTCATTCTGCGGTCGACGCAGCGCGCGTTGCGCTTCGAGCGGAGGCACCCAAGCCGGAAGAGACGTGCGGCGCCCTTTCGCTTATGGGAGGGCTTCATCGCCGCGTCGTGCATTCGCAAAATTCCGCCCCCTTGTCGGGAGAGAGAGAGAGAGTGGAGTTGAATGTCGATCTCAAACATTCGCGCAGTGCAAGATTTGAGCGGAAATGTGATGGCAATAAAAGAAAAATATTAAGAGGAGCCTGTAGTGTTACTATTCCTTTTTTCAATTTTCTTGCTCGCCAAGCAACATATTCCGCGAAATGACAAAAATCGGCGAAAGGCGCGCGCACGACTCCTCGCTGTGCTCGCGGAGGTCGCTTCCGCAATTTTGGCAAGAAAACGTGAGAGAGAGAGAGAGAGAGGGTGTTTTAAAGAAGAACGGTCTCCCGCGTCGTTGTGGCCGCAGCTATGGCCTTTATTTTTCGTAATTCTTTATAGCGCAAGTCTTCGCGCGCGTGCGGCACCGGACGCAACTCGGCGAAGGCGTGAGTGACGACTTTCACTTAATATCGCCAGTGCGCTGCTCTCTCTTGTTCGGCCGGAGTCAACGTTCCCATATTTCAGGAGAGCTCTCTTCCATTTTGGGATACGTGATACACGCTGTAAAGCAGTGCGGAAGAAGAAGAAGGCGAAAATGATAGAAGCGAAGAGCTGTGTCGTGCGCTATACGTCGGTGTTAACGCACTGTGTGGGCCAACTCTGAATTGGAAAGGAAACGGGAACACACTTTGAAATCTATTTCCGACGTACTTCAATGGCCGCCAGCTAGACCACGTGGGTTTTAACCTTTTTGGTTTGAGTGGTGAACTGGAAGTTCACTACTCATGAACTGTTCTATACCGCAAGAACGCGCCGCAAGTCTCCAATAACTACGAAGTCGGGGGCAAGTGAAATGTATTCAGCTCAAACATATTATTCAATATAGTGGATTGTCAACGTTACCCCTCTTGCTGAAAGGTATCAGAGAAAGAATTTGATGCGGTGCGACATAAGAAATCGACGACCATTGTGTTGTGTTGTGTTACGTAAACTTTATGAGCTCCCCCTCACAGGCGGAGATAGACACGCATCCTGCCAACCCCTTTCGTTCCCGTTCACCGCGTTTCTTGGTGGTGCGTTTAGGCATTGCGTTATAACAGTGTAGGCTTTCGCAGAGTCCTTCATTGAAGGGGCAGGGAGGCAAAGTATTCCACTCCTCCATGTTAATCGAGCGTGAAAGGATGTAAGCGCAGTTGACACCAGAATGATAATTACGCGGTGGCGTGTTCCTCATAACGTACGGTTTTCATATTTTTAATTGTAAGTATTTTACACCTCAAAACCATGTTACAGCTACGTAGCTGACATACCAAAGTTCAGACCTTCCGTGTACACAAGATGACAAAGAAGAAGGCTGGGAGTTCTATGGAGCGTGCCGTACTTTCTGTTGGTCGAAGCTATACGAATCAGCCTAAGTATAACTTGTAAATAGCCACGCCTTGATAATGAGAAACACCGTTGAGAAGCACTCTGGAAACTTCGACCACCTAGGGTCTTTAACGTGCTCCTAAGTGTAAGCACGCGCGCCTATATCATTTTGGCCTCCGCCTGCAATGTGGTCACCGCAGCCGGGACTCTGCCCCATGGCCTGTGGGTGACGTCCTGTTTTTGCTCCTCGGCTTTCCAGGAGTAGGGGATCAAAGCAAACTGTTCTGGGCATACATCGTCACGTGTTGGTGGCTGCCATTACCGTCGACAACATGCACGCTTACAACCCTGCACTTCAAACCGTACCAATTTAAATACGTGTGAGTAAAGACAGGAGGCAGACTTAAGCTCCACACTCGATGATTGAGGGGGGGGGGAGGGCTGAATGACTGTCTCTCCCTCCCTCACCATTCTCTTTGCTCACTCATTCTTTCTTTTGTGTACATTTGCAAGCATTACTAAAGGGAGTACTTACATACGTCCCTCGTTCATGTGTCATTCATTTCTACGCACTAAGGGTGCTAAAACTTGTTATTAGACACTTTTAGTTTGGCGTACGGGGAAGTTGCGTACGCTGTGAAAATTATTTTGCGCACGCTTCAAGTAAAGCGTGCAACGACACCCTTAGTTTAATGTACCTCGATGCGTTTCACTCAACTAGGTAAGCCATATTTGAGATGCAAGGGTTTGGAATGCATATCAGCGCCACCCACGCTTGGAAGTATGCTAAGTCCAAGTAATAACGTGGCCCCTGTGATCTGCGCAAAAACATCCTGACTGCCAGGGTAAGGGCCACCAGCGTACAATTCAGGCTGTGGCGTCGTTCCTAGGTGCACTGAATGTGCGCGTTCACCTTTGCTGTTTTGGAACTTGTGTGCGTAATTAAGAACGGCGTGCCTGATCGGGCAAAGCCGTACTGGATCAACCCCACCATTCTATCCAGCGCCGCTGTGGAGGAAGCTTAGCGTACCCCAGAGCAAGTGGTCGCGTTCCAGGTATTCATGACATTACGATGTACTACTAGCACATTGAAGGCGTGAAATCTCTCACAATGACCAAGGCGTGCTGCGTAGCACCATGATTAAAAGTACATACAAATCTGTTGTTTTATTTACGGGTTCATTCGCCGAGAGGCCTGGCAGAAATAGACGCGTTCCCACACGCAACCTATCGAAGGCGATCCTTGAGGATTTTCGTGAGATCCCAGGCAGTTTCTTTTGAATCATGAGGAAGCCGAAATGCGTCGCTTGAATTTACCTTGTCTGGCACATCGCCTTTTATTTTGAAGTACATATGCCTTGCATCAGGTCTGCTGTTCCTGTCTGCGTCTAACGCCACTGCTGTCACCATATACTCTCGGTCTGGTTTCTTCGAGATCTCACGAGAACGTAAGGTAGTCAGCGTTGCGTTACGTACGCAGCATCTGGTTTCGGGCGTACGCGCGTACCTCTGAAACAGATACGTTACGTACTGCACATGCGCATTTCTCTCCCGTGGCAGTGCTGCGTACATGGGCTCGTTACGTACGCCCGACTAAACATCAAAGTTTCACGTAAGAGCACCTCACTTACTCGTGGTCCTACTAAAGAAGAAAAACGCAAAGTGTTATCTTTCAAACGAAATTCATGAACTTAGAAGGCTTGGTCCCTTGTACGCTAAATATATGTTGGTAATGAACTATACTAAAACCGAAGGATTGCTTAGCGAAATGCGGCATTTTGAGTGCGTCTGACTACGTATCCATCGATATCCAACTATCTAGCCGCCTACGAGTGGGTGTCCTCGTTATCGCCTTCTTAAGCTGGGTTAGACCGTAATTAGAACGGGAGGGTGAAGGGGTACGACGAACATGTCCGGCTAGTTATGACATGAGTAATTGGAAAATCCCGACGCGTACGTCGTCAAATCCTTACCTCCAGACATGAGTGGCACATACCCGTGTGCAATGAGCCGTGGTATGTGGGTATGCTCCACAAGTTACTGACAATTTATATCTGTCCAATGATGTCGAGAGAGAGAGAGAGAACAAGATATTTATTGTTAACACATAAGTTGCTAGTGGTTTGACTTCCTTGGCTCGCGTTTCGTTGGTTACCCACGAACGCGATCGGTGCTCTCGACTCGCCCTCGTCGGTGTCGCTGGTCTTCCACTGGCGACGCTTGGGTTTGGCTTCCCTGGCTCGCGCCTCGTTGGCGTTGATGTCGCCGTTCGCGAACGCGATCGGCTTCGCTAACCATCGCAGCGGCAGTGGCAGCCGTGAAAGGTACGCGCACACTATAGCGGGAAGCATGCCGCGACGACGGCGTCCCGCCTGTCGGCGGGATCGCGCGGCAAGCCGTGGCGCACTGCCCCCATTGTCGACACCGCGAGATTCTCGAGGCGTGAGCAGCGCACGCACCAACCAGCTGACGGCTTTTGATTGCCGACAGGGCGAAAGAGGTGGCGCGGGTGGGACAATACTGGAAGAAGGATGCGTATGCCGCCACTGTTGATAAAAAGGATTCCTAGTAAACACTGCCACGCTATTCACCAGATTCACTCACGAAGCCGATGAACTCGCAATCGTGGTCGCTCTTCACGAACGAAGTAGGGATGTCACCACCTTTTCGGACTCAAGAACAGCCATCCAGTCATACTCATCCGGCTTCGTCTCCACTACGGCAGCTCACATTACGAATAAGGTACCTACTCAGGAAAATGAAGTGGAAGTTCCCCTGACACATATTGCATGGTTCCCGGCTCACATGGGTAATCTCTCATCTTACCCGACCGGTAATCTGAACGAGAGGGCTCGCCAGCTAGCGCGGGAACTAGCTACCCGCGGCGGTGAGCGGCGCTCTCAGAGGGGTAGCGAATGGGATGTATGGAGTTCAAGGATCCATTGATTACATTTCACGATATCACCACAGCCCATAAACTAGGGCGCAGAGTACCCCTCTACCGCACTATAAATTGAATAAAGGACAAGCAGTTCCACTTCGGCAACTACACATGCAAACGTACATCACAACAATCATACGGCACAGACTGGATGCGGATTTCTCACCCCACTGCCCGCACTGTCATCACGAGTGCTGTAATTTCGAACACATGGTCTGGTCGACTACCAGACCGAACCTCCTGGGAGGCTGCCACGCGCAGTAAGCAACTCGACAGCCAACTCCTGGCCCTCCAGAGGGCCCGGTACATCGCCGAGAGACTCCACCTCCCGGCACCATCCTGGGCAGAGCCACCTGGCTGAGCTAGCGGGGCGTCCGTTCCCGTGCAATGTCTGCCGCCTTTGGAGAAAAATAAAGTTATCACTGACTCACTTACTGGCGCGGTTGAAATGGTGCCCACGTGAGGAAGTGGGCTCGCACGTTGCGAGCGCTGGAGAGGGTGAAGCGAGAGAGAGCTGGCACGCAGCGAGCGCGCGGCAAGCGAGGGAGAGAGACGTCTCCGCGCACTGCTGGGAGGGCGTGTACTACTAGGCATCGTTTCAACAGCTGCGGCAAGGGAGTGGTGCGGACGGAGGGACAGTGTTAAAAGGCTAGTAGAGCTGCTTGCCTCTAATAAAGTGGCCGCCTGCGGATGGATTTTACACTGCGGATTGTAAACCGAAGGGTCTATTCTTGACAATACATAGGGATTCGGAAATGATGATTGTAGTCATCGTCACGCGACCTGCGATGCCTTTTTTTAATTTAGGATCAAGTGGGGGTAGAGTGCGTCTACTCAGCCTAATGTGTTGCAGGATGTTGGTATAGGAAAGGAGAGGCTGGGGATCATCCTGGTCGGCGAGAAGTTGGGCTGTGGATGAAGCAGTGGAGGCCCGGTGTAAGACTTCACGGGCAGAAGAACGGTGACAACTGACATTAGTAATTTGCTGGTGAGATTGTTAAGAAAAAAGGTGAGTGGTGACGAGGTGAGTGGTGACGAGTAGGGGCGAAGAGCGGACGGACGGACGGACGGAGATACAGACAGATGGACGAATGGGCGCACGAAAGCACGGATGGACGAACAAAGGCACAGAAGGACTGACGGACGCTTCGCCTCACTCATCATGATATGCTGTGCCATCGTTTTCATTGACATGCGATGCGATGCAACTCGTTACTACGACGACCACGACGACACGGGACATATGACTCATGACGTAAGAAGCTTCCCCCTAGTAATTACCGCACAGGTTGCTTCGCTAGCGTGCGTCTTGCCGGACACCAATAAGGTATTACACCGCCCCCCTCTCCCCAATCACAGTCACTTTCCCTGCGCATGCTTTGCGTAACATTGAATGTCATGCTTCGTCGTATCTGTCCTACTTTTTCTTCTGTTTACGCCTGTTTATCAATGATAAATGCTACAAAAAATTTTATTTTGAGGGGTTTTGGTTTGTCCTTTCAGTTCTGCGATTGAGTGCGTACTCACATTCAGTAACCCTGTGGTTTTTGTCGTGATTCTCGAAAAAAGATTGAGTAGCACTATTCGGCATTTTTTTCGAGTAAATCGACTAGATCACAGCTGACACAAGCATACTCAAGAAGTGAACGTACCTGGTTGAAATACAGTCGATCTCTCAAATTACAGTGTAATTGTCCGAAATTCTGATCTAGGAAACCCAATGTTCATGCTGCCTTTCTTTGTATTTCATGTACATGCCTATTTCCTCTCTAATCTGAAGTAAGACACCTAAGTATTTTGATTCCGTAGCCTTCCATATACTAACGTTATTTAATTTGTACGCATATGCCTCATATAAGTGCTTTCTTGTAAATGGGATGTTTGAATATTTTCATATCTTTCAGCGAAATTTCTCATTTCGCGCATCAGGTTGAAACTTTATCTAAATCACTCTGAAGGTCATCAAAATCTGAATCAGTAATAATAGCTCTATGCATCACGCAGTCGTCTGCAATCATCATCAAAGGTTTAATGCCTCTAGTCAGGGTCGTGGCTGCTGTAAGGGTTCACCCCCATTCACCGGAATTCCTATGGAGGGCCGGGAAAGGCTGTTTGTTTGTATGTGGGGTTTAACATCCCAAAACCACCATATGATTATGAGAGACGCCGTAGTGGAGGGCTCCGGAAATTTCCACCACCTGGGGTTCTTTAACGTGCACCCAAATCTGAGCACACGGGCCTACAACATTTCCGCCTCCATCGGAAATGCAGCCGCCGCAACCGGGATTCAATCCCGCGACGTGCGGGTCAGCAGCCGAGTACCTTAGCCACTAGACCACCAGGGCGGGACCGGAAAAGGCTGTTTTACCCAGAATAAAGAAGGAAAACACGCGGTTTTCAAAGCTTTCAGCTGGTGCCCTCCTTCGTTCCAATAAATTTGTGGACATGAGCCGGCGTTTGGTTCACCACGGTGGATGAGTTGCTACGGCGCTCGGTTGCTGACCCGAAGGTAGTGGGTGTGATGCCGGCCAAGGTAGTCGCATTACGATAGAGACCGAATGGTATAGGACCAAATAGTGTGCGACATCAGAGTACGTCAAAGAACACAAGGTGGTCCATATTTCCGGAGCCCTCCACTGCGACGTCTCATAGTCATATCATCGTATTGGAGTGGAAAATCCAATAACAATAATAATGCCACTGGTGGTATCATTTATATACAACAAAAAAGCATGTGGTTACAACACAGTTGCGGTGGTCCCATGGCTACTGGCTACATGTGATTTTCCTTTTAGGTGAGCGTGATTATAAAAGATGAGCGATTAGAAGGTTAACAGGAATAAAAAAAGAAGTCACCACCAAGCACTGCGTACAAATGGTTAACCAGCAAAAGCTGAAACGTGTGGCGCAGAGTTTAGCAGTGGATTCAGCCCGACGCTCCATAGAAGCCTTTCACGATTATTGCTTACACGTTCGTGCTTCTTAATGAAGGTAGACACAGGTTTGGCTTGGCTTTAAGACAGTATCATTTAACATGCCGCACATTGTGCCTCACAAGGTCACGGTCATGGGAAGTGTGTAATAAGCGGTTCAATTCGTTCCGCAATGCGTTAATCACATTGGTTGTTCTCGAACCCCAGGCGGCCACAAACGTCGCTGCTGAAGCCAAAGCGTCGCTAGAGAAACTCGCACCGAAAGCGAGCGTTCGCCCCAGTAAACGCGCTTCCGCAATCATCCCGTTGACGCTGTTTAGAGAGCATTCAATCTCATTCATGGACGCTCCCTAACTCTGTTAAGGCTGCTAACCCGCCGTGGTGGTCTAGTGGCTAAGGTACTCGGCTGCTGACCCGCAGGTCGCGGGTTCGATTCCCGGCTGCGGCGGCTGCATTTCCGATGGAGGCGGAAATGTTGTAGGCCCGTGTACTCAGATTTGGGTGCACGTTAAAGAACCCCAGGCGGTCGAAATTTCCGGAGCCCTTCACTACGCCGTCTCTCATAATCAAATGGTGGTTTTGGGACGTTAAACCCCACAAATCATCTGTTAAGGCTGCAACGCTGTTTGTTCGGTGCGTGGTGTTGCAAGCGTTTGACATCGCGAGTAAACTCGGCAGCGTGGTTTGCAGGGACCGCCGACCACCGGTGGTTGCATTCTGATCGAGATTTAGGATGGCCTGGAAGGCTGTCGGATGATCGGTACGAAGCTGCTGCCGGCACTCGGCCTCCCGGGGCTGTTATTGTCCCTGGTCTGCACCACCGGCCCGGCGAATGGAAGTTCCCCCACGTTTTCATTGTCGGCGCTCGAGTTGTCCGTGGCATACCTACGTGGAAGTTTTCAGCAGGAAGTTGTGTGCGCCTGCTCGGCTCACTCGGAGCCATGGCTGCGACGGGATGGACGACGTCGCTCAGAAAGCCGCCAATGGCGCGTGTGCTTGGGTACTACGCTGAGAATGACGTAACTGGCACCACAGCCAATGGAGGGCGCTCGTGACACCGAAGCCGAATGGTTTTTCGTTCCTCCTATAGCTATATACAGCTTTCGCTGCATAATAGATTCAAAGAATCGAAGAGCGACATGTTGAATGTCTATGTGTTTTACCCACATTAGGGCGCGGCATTTTAGTCCACTATACAGCCACGTAACGTTATCATAGCCCACATCCCTATACCGTCATAACACATCGACCATTGTTACGCTTTTGTAATTTTTCATGGCGCTTTTTGGCCAAACAGGTCCCTTGCGCCTTCAACATATAATAATAATAATAATAATAATAATAATAATAATAATAATAATAATAATAATAATAATAATAATAATAATAATAATAATAATAATAATAATAATAATAATAATAATAATAATAATAATAATAATAATAATAACAATAATAATAACAATAACAACAACCTCTTCCCTCCGATTTTCCACTGATGTTTCTCTTCCGCGTACATATCCAGTTGCGTTAATGAGTAGAAACGACATAAAACACCAACTCGGCAATATCACAAACCGATACAAAGGACAATATGCAACAATATTAGCTTCCGATAGTACAAAAGCCTATGACAGCCAGGAGCATGTCGAAATTACAAGTTCGCCTGGGAACGTATAGGTCTGCCGCAGTAGCTTTTTGGCATCGGTCCTCACTTTCTAAATGGCGAGAAAATTCACTGCTCGCAATAACGTTCTCTCGAATTATATAGAGTCAAATTAGGGAATCTGCCGCAAGGATCATTGTTGTCGGCATTATAGCTTAGTATTTTTACTATATGCTATCCCTACACAACAAATGGCTAACTATGCTGACAGTATTGTATATTTTGCTACATCCTCAGGCATACATAAGTACGTCTGCAGAGTTACGTGAATGAACTGGAAACGTAGTCGGAGAGCGTTACTTTATCCCCGACTAAATATAACAGTGAATTGTGTAGTCTTCAGACAAGGAGCTCCTGTGAAAATCTTGTTGCTTTGCCAACAACATATCCGTCCGGTAAAACTACAGGGCTATTTACGGGTCACTAACACCGAATAAACTAATTGGAGTTTTTTCACTTGAATAATCCAGCTCCAGCTCCACATAAAAAAATATCAGCTAAGAGAACACGTCTGGTTGAGATGTCACGAAGACTTAGCAATAAATTGTCCCCGTTTCCGCCGTGATATGCTCCTTATGATTTATTTCGTGCATGTTTGCTGGGCATCAGATTGTGGCTGCGTTTGGTGTTCCGGCACGCCTTCCAATAAATTTCGACCGCTGGTTGTTATAAACGAGAATTATTACGTTTATGTTTAGAGATTCGTAAATTTGTCGCAAACATGCTTTGATCAAGGAACCTCATAACCACTCGAATATTTCGAGAAAAAAAACAACGCATAACCGCAGACAAGGTAATTATATACTTTTAATAATTAACTGACATAATTGTCTCAACACATATAGTCTAGAATGCGTTGCCTTTAAGTCAAGTTTGGCGAGAGCATTTCGGACAAATCGCTATGGCACCTTTACGAATAACTCATAATAAAATATTAATAGTTGTTCAAGTATTAGATAGATAGATTTGTGGGGTTTAACGTCCCAAAACCACCATATGATTATGAGAGACGCCGTAGTGGAGGGCTCCGGAAATTTCGACCACCTGGGGTTCTTTAACGTGCACCCAAATCTGAGTACACGGGCCTACAACATTTCCGCCTCCATCGGAAATGCAGCCGCCGCAGCCGGGATTCGAACCCGCGACCTGCGGGAGCAGCCGAGTACCTTAGCCACTAGACCACCACGCCGGGGCGTTGTTCAAGTATTAAGTACCAAAATCATGATGTGATGTTATGAGAGATGCCTTAGTGGAAAACTCCGAAAATGTTGACCATCTGGGGTTATTTAACGTGCACCTAAATCTAGGCACACGGGCCTGAAGCGTTTTCGCCTATATCAAAAATGCGGCCGCCGCGGTCGGGATTTAATCCCGCGACCTGTGGGTCAGCAGACGAGTACCTTAACCACTAGACCACCGCGGCGAGTTGCGTCATACTACGCAGCTCTGTACAGACAACTAGGATAGAGAGTTCGATGATATATATTCCGAAGAAATGCCTGAAGTTCACCATACCGATGTTTAAAGGCATTTTGGAAGACCACACGCTAAACATTGAAATAAACGCTGTGACAGCGTTTGATGCTTCAGTTCGCGAAAAGAATAAAGGAAGGCGTGGAAACCACATCATTATTTCTGAATGGGCTTTTACTAACCGGTAACCTAACTTTACATCTACTTTTCGCGTGGGATTGCATGCAATTGTCCAACATTTGAGGAAATTGCTCAGACTTGTGTCAGCAGCAGTTTTTCTCATTTGCTGTCCTTTAGTGCCTTTAATTTGCCTACCACTTTACAACCCTCATGTATTTTTCTTCGCAAGACAATTGCGCCTCGTTCCCTTAGTGTGGGTACATGTTACTAGAGTTTAACATAGTAATGTACCTCACTGAGCTAAAATTATTCGAAGAGAAGATATAAGCAGAAAAAGAAACACGGCCCTGAAAAGCATACACACATGAAAATCACTGACTCCCAATTGAATAATATAGATATGAATGTGTCGTATAAGTATCTTCCAACTCGATAACATTCAATAGGAAGTCAGTGGTTGATATGAGCTTATAATTTTCGCGGCCGTGCTTCTTCTCCTTTTCTTTTTTTGCACTGTTTATGTTTTCTGTAAAAAATGTTTAACATTGAATTATTACGCAGACGCACTCTCAGTAGCACCCCACGATGGTCTCGCAATTTCTATGTTACCGAGGATGGCGCTTGTCACTGCGGTGCCATTCGAAAATTTGGTCAAGCCCGACAACTTGGCTAAATGTTCTTTGTTTGCATCCTAGCAATCAGCAGACTGTCATTCCGAGTCCCCGCACGAATCTTCCACCTTCCCATGTCTGTTTTGGTTCAGTCATCCTGTCATTTTTTTATTGCAGTGAGAGTGAGTCTCTGCATCACTACTCTTTGGAATACCGAGGACTAAAAAACCAGTTACATAATATTACAAAATACTCTTCGAATTATGGGCTTCAATGTGTCACTGCCGTTCATCCTTTCCTTTTGTGCTGCTGTAGTTGGCCTCGAAAGAAAGAAATAGAACTTTAAGATAGACAGGAGAGACTTTATTGAACACAATAGGCTGGAAATTTAGTCTGGGTGGCTTCAGATCATTTATATTTGTGAAGGATGACATTAATTATGACTAACAAACAAGAAAATAAAGGAAAACTACAACAGCCCCATTTGTGTGTGTCGGATTTCATCTGGGAGAGAAATGCTAAGGTTGTCCAATTATAGCTTCTTTTTCAACCACAATGCCTTCATATTACATTTTTATAGCATCAGTAAGCTTCTTTTTAAGCTACAGGTTTCCTTCTAAAACTTCTATAACGAAGTACAGACCAATATTGTCACCGTGTAAAGAACTGGTCCTTATGCAATAAAATGGTTTAAAATTGCTTAAACAATTCTTGTCTTCTCTTTCCACCAGACCCTACAGGACAGGCGGTGGACTTCTGCACACGTTCATGCTTAGGACTGCGTTTCCTTTGCGCTTTGTTATTGCTGTCACGTACCGTGAAATCGTATGACGATATACTGGGGGCGAAGTCATTACGCAAGCTACAGCGAGATCTTTTGTGACATTTCCTCAAGCATACCGAGATGATTCGAAGTGGTCTGCAGAATATCATGAAGACATCGTGTACATCGGGAACCTGTTTTTGTAGTAGACCTCCCATAAGTTTCACTACATTCAACTGGTACCTCACAAGGCAATAACTCTACATTGGGGGTAGAACATTGGCAGAAATATAGTCGTGTGAGCATTCTATAGCAAAGCGAGCTGTTCACTCTAATGTTTCTCTTTCTTTAACGCAGTTTTCCATGCGTTTTTTTCTCTACTTGTTCATTTTTGTTTTGGCGTGACCATTTTCTGTTTTTTTTGTGAACTGCAGAAATTGTATAAATGGAGTAGCAGAGTGGATATAAACCTCAACCTGTCCACGGGAAGCCAATTGGAACAGAACAGTAATAGGAAAGTCAGTTTCATTTCCCGCGCTTTCCTACAGTTTTGCTTGGTGTAATTATGCAGCAGCTGCTTAATGCCAGACACATTCCATGACTGACTCTGTAGCAATATCGCTTTATAGCAAAGGGTGACTGCGAAGAAAGGCCCACCTTTTAAATTTTTGTTTACGGTAGGAACGACGCCTGCATACGCAGCCAAGATAAGATTGGAGCATTTAACAGACACTAAAGTAAGTGCTTCCACTGGTCTTTGCAGGTCTTTGTTGGCGGCCGCAAATAGACCAACACATAGCGCGTTTAGCGGCGCCATCGTCGCTGCCATTCACCGTTCGCAGTCAACCATCCGTGTCCGCATTCGTTGTTCGGCCGCGAACCTCGTCGGCTCGTTAAAAGCTCGCCGCCAGAACGGAAAGTCCTGCGGCGGACACATGCGGTGGGACCCGCTTGCGTTGTCTCTCGGCCACGGAGCATTGACGCCTCGAACTTCCGCCTAGCTTCGTGGGCGAGTGAGGATTCAAGGAAGCAGTGCGGTTGCGCGAGCGACCTTTTGAGTGTCTGGTGAAGACGTTGTGAGTCGCGCCCGACAAAAACGAAATAAATAGGAACAAGCAAACTAACTTTGAAAGCCTTGGGAGATTGAGAATCGGTAACAAAACATCGCAGTGGACACTCGAATAGAAAAGTGTTTGTTATATAGAACGGTTATCTGCACTTATACACACAGGGATGAGTTATTCCGTACACTGTGCTACAACTTGGACGTGAATGTGTACGTGTGAACGGGTAACGACAAAGTGAACTCACTCAAGCGAACTCTCCAGTGCCATGCTGTTTCGTTTGCTTGTTTTATTTTGTTATATATATTAAGTGCAGAGCAGAAGGCAGAACGGGAAGTGATCAGCAGCGTCCGACCAAGCGCAGTAACCACAAGCTCAGGCCGATGATGATGCCACTGAGGCGCAGAGAAATGCCGCTGAAGCCACTCTTCTTCACTACAATCGTCCTCTGCAGAAAAAGACGCGATCCTGGCGGCTTAGGGTGAGGACACAACTACTGGGTCATAGCACGGCTTGAGGTGAAAGACGTGGGTAATTTCATGGCCCCGGTAGAGTAGGTCTGTGGATGGCATGATGGGCTACACGTTATAGTTGATGGGAGACGTTTGCTCTACAACGCCATGTGGTCCGAGGTATTTGGGAACAAGTTTTATGGCCCGGCCAGGTGCGGTAGGAGGTATACCCGAAGCCATAAAAAAACTAGGTGTAATAATTGGAGCCGAACGGTCCATAGGTTGACGGGATTTCTGCTTCAACTGTGCCTCGGTAGGAAAGAAGCGGAAAAGCTTGCGGCGTTCTTCATCATGTCGGGTAGAGTCGGACAGGAGAGTACTTTTGGACTCATCAGGGTTATATGGAAGAATAGTGTCTACCGTATTGGAAGGTTCCAGTCCGCATAGGAGAAAGTGCAGCAAAAAATTGACGAATGGTATAACTTGATCCCAATTTCAATGATCATATAGGTGACGTACTTTGACAACGTATCGCCAAGAGTACGGTGGAAGCGCTCCGTCATGCAGTTCTTTTGAGGCCGGTACGCTGTACTTGTGCGGTGCACGATCAGACATTCGTTGAGTAATACCTTCATATTAAGCGTCAAAAAGGAAGGCATGGCCTCCATCACCTAAGGGCTTGCGAGGGGCACGGCACCATTACGCAGAACGAAACGGCGCAACAGAAACGTTCCAACATTACGGGCTGTGGCAGTCGGCAGCACGGCTGTTGCGGCATAGGAAGCCATATATGGTCTATCGCAACGATAATCCAGTGGTTTCCGTTTAGCTAGAGTTTATGGTAGTGGTCCGTAAATGGCAAGACAGACGCGATCAAAAGGTCGACTAGGACAAAAAAAAAGAGGTTGTGACGGGTAGAGTTTTCCTAGAGGTAACTTTCGTCGTTGGCACTAAGCACGTGAGCGAATGAACTTCCGCGCGTATAGTCATGCAAGCCAAAAAAGTCCGAGTCGAAGCATAGCGTATATGTCTTTAAGAGGCCTGGCGTGGGCGCACAGTGGGTCAGCGTGGAAAGCTTCGCATGTAATAGCTCGGAGCAGGCAGAATATCACCAGGAACCACTTGCGACCACCGAAAAGGTAGTTGCGTCAGTAAAGAACGTCGTCCTTAGGCAAAACTTGCTTGCCTGGTGGTGGAGGGTACGCAGGAGTGAGAGGAGCAGAACGAGTACCGATGAGACCACTGATCCAGGGACCCTGCTGTCGTTTCAGCGTCATGTTGAGTAAGGCGAGTGAAGCAAGTGCTGACTCGAGGGAAGAGAGGCAAGCACCATGATCTGGTATGGGTGAGGGAGAAAGGCCGTCAGCGTCCGTGTGCTTGCGACTGGATCTGTAGATAACGCGGATGTCACGATGCTGAAGTTTGAGCGCCCAGTGAGAAAGTCGTCCAGAAAGGTCGTCAAGAGTGGATAGCCAACAAATGGCGTGGTGGTCAGTGACGACGTCAAATACGGGACCGTGCAGGTAGCGGCGATATTTCCCAAGAGCCCAAAGTAATGGCTAAACACTCTTCCTCGGCCACAGAGTAGTTAGCTTTAGCTTTCGTTGGTGTTCGGCTTGCGTAGGTTACGACATATTAATCAAACCCTGTCTTGGTTGCACGAGCACAGCGCCAATTTCGACACCACTGGCATCTGTATGAACCTCCATGGAAGCGGAAGGATCGAAGTGGCGAAGAATGGGTGGCGAAGTTAGCAGGCGGAGTGATTTGGTGAACACATCGTCGCATGCTGGTGACCAGGTGGAAAGGTCCTTGTTGCCGCTAAGAAGGTCCGTCAGGGGCGCGCATATAAAGGCGAAATTTCTGATGAATCGTCGGAAGTATGACGACAAGCCAAAAACTTTGAAGTTTTTTTGAGTTGTTTGGCTTTGGTAAATCGGCGACTGCTCGAAGCTTGGCTTGGTCAGGAAATATGCCGTCCCTCGATTCAACGTGATCAAGAATGGTGAGCTGCCGGGCACCAAAACTGTCCTTCTTAAGGTTGAGTTGAAGGCCGGCGTCAGTGAGGCCTGTGAGAACGCACTCGAGACGATTTAAATCGGGGTAAAAATTGGCGGAACAGACAACTACGTCATCAAAGTAGCGTAACCACGTGCTTCACTCGAGGCCTCATAAAACGGAGTCTATTATTTCTAAAAAGTGGCGGGAGCATTACAAAGGCCGAAAGGCATGACGGTAAATTCTTTTAATCTATCGGGTGTGACAAACTCTGTTTTTGGTAGGTTAGATCCTTCTATAGGAACTTGCCAGTATCGAGAACGTACATCCAAAAAAGAGAAGTATTCCGCTTTCTGCAAACAATCAAGAGCGTCATCGATTCGCGGTAACTGGTAGACGTCCTTCCAGGTGATCTTGTTTAAGCGTCTGTAGTCTTCACAGAACCGAATGGAGCCGTTTTTATTTTTAACAACAACGACCGGTGACGCCCAGGGACTTTTGGAAGGCTGCACAATACCCGCTGGAGCATATTAGCAACCTTGTCGCCAATAACACGGCGCTCCGACGCTGACACTCGGCACACGTTCTTGTTTTTTCATAATATTTTGTGATAGTGACTTAGAGAAACTTGGAATCCAAGAGAGTAGTTATTACGGTGATCGAATCAGCTTGAAATCAATGGATACACTGATAACGCTCTTGTGCACTGTGCCCAATATTTGGCAATTTAAAACAAAAAAAGCCGTGCTTTTGTTTTGAAAAAAAAAATTATGACGTTATTATGTTTTTTTTATGAGGCATGAAGGAACTCTGATATAACTTTTACATTTGACGAGCAATTAAATAGCAGCACACGTGTGTTTTCTGCATTTCGCTCTGATCAAAATAGTTGGCGATCGAACCCGCGTCCTCACACATAGCAGCTTGGACACGAAGCTGTCACGTCGGCTGTGCCCTATATCAAAATCAAGCAGCACTGATGAACGACACTTTCTGAATGTGCGGAACGAGCCTAAAGTAGCTTTAGAATGAACTTGTGCGGCAAGTCGGAATAATATGTATCAGTAAAACGACTTGGCACGCAAGTGGGCGTTTTCTTTCGGTGTCACTAAAGCATCATGAAGCGGGCTCACTTTCGTTTCATTTCATCGCAGTGTTTTGCTGGAGTGCTTCTCAAGTAGTGCGAATGTGATAAAAATCTAATAGTGCATTGAATTTAAATAAATTCGAACATTTCAGAAACAGAACAGCCATTTCTGTCGTCCACAGAAAAAAGAAGTTCCTGTATAGTATTTCTATGAGGTTTCAACTTACTTATTTCTATGACGAGAAACATAGGGAGACGTTCCTTTAATAAACACCCAATGTGAGCACAATTTTTTGTCTAACACCTGTGTCGGTGCATATGAATGATTGCTATTCTCTTTTTGCTCCAATCTATATACCTTTATTGACGCATCGTTCAGGTACTGATGACGATGTGACGGAGGGCCAGGATCTGAAGCAGCAATTGGCTTAGAATATACAAGACAAATGAAACAGATGAATGGAAAGAGGTGAGAGAGAAAAAAGGTGAACGTGTGGTCGCGAGAGGATTGCACCATACAGCCCATGCTAACGCACAAAAAAAAAGTCGTCCTTTCCTAAAAAAACACAAAGATGATTTCACCGCTTTGTGCATTGCGCGGTAGTCGTGTGGTTCGAACTTTGTCTTTACGCACCGTGGACTATAGTTCAGTCGAATAAGAGAGCGACAAAACTACAAAATGTACACCTGCTTCTGCTCAAGAACTGAAAGAATGAACATCCGGGGTTAAACGTCCCGAAACCTCGATATGATTGTGCGCGACGCCATAGAGGAGGGCTCAGGAAATTTTGACCTTATGGTGTTTCGTGCATCGAGATATTACAGCTCACTCGTGTCTAACATACATGCTCAAGAACTCAACATGTAAATCTGCTTCTTTTCAGAAATGTAATCTGCTCCTCTTCAAAAGCCATCGTCTTTCACAGCACGCAGAGAGTAGCACCGAGCATGAAACAATTGGCAAGCGATTCCACGGTAGCAGCGAATTGGTGTATGGCATGCACGTAGGGTATATATTTCCGACTCATCAAGCTATATTTACAATGGTTTCTGTGCTCTCAGCCTGAAGACACCCGGGCCCCCGGCTTCGCAGTGTACCAAACTGACACATCCAGAAAAGAGAAATAGCGCTCTACCTCAACATGCTTCATCACGAAGCGATAAAATTTTAGAACCTTCTGAGTGGGTAGCTTAGACGTATTAAGCTTGCCTCGGAATAGTGGAGTGTACTGTATAGCCTACCCTTTCGATAAATCGAGAATACGTATTAAGCAGGGAAACAACTTTGAATGACCCATCGCCACCTTCCACTTTTTTCAGCGCCCGCATCAGCGCTATACGTGAGATGCTGAAGCAGTGGAATTGTGGCAATGAGAAGGTGTATTGAAGATGTGAATTTTTAATCAAACCTGTTTCTTGTAAAAATGTCTGCCAAAGAACTAAATCAAACTACAGCTGCACGTACAATAAATCAGTGCCACAACAGCTGAGTTTGGTGAGCGCGTTCCTACAACCCATTTGTTTGCATTCGAGAAAACAATCGTGCTAATCGTTTTCGATATTTTAATAGTTCCTGTACAATTCCCTAATAGGACACGCCATTTAATATTGGCGGTGACCAGTTTTTTAATGCTAGAAACGTTTTCAAGTATGCGTGGTGTTTTACCGGCTGAACACGTTTTTTCGGTGATATCTAATTTATATAGCTTATACACTATCAAGACTTTGGAGTTTCATGTAAATCAGATGTCTTTGGGCAGAACATCTCAAACTGTTAGTAATTTTCACAATGAACGCTTCTTTATGACTAAATGTCAGATTGCTTGTTTGAACACATCTCGTGTTTCACCCTTTGTTAACGCACGGACTCCTTGCACTGTTAGGTGCTACAGCTAGGCATCGCATCTGCTATGAAGATAAGCCAAAGTTATTCAGACTGCCTCGCGTGCTCGCCTTTATGCATGCTTACACGAATTGACAGTTCACCGCGGCGATCTTAGAATGTGAATACGCCAGCGCACAATGTAGTCACCGGTTAACGGATGATGTACGAACGTGGGAAGCCTCAGTCGCTGCTCTCACAAGTGACTCTTCCTGATCAGGATTGGCCACAGACGAGTGTCTGTGTCAAAACGTTGCATGTATAGATGGAAGCTTCCATTCTTCTCGCGGTCTTCGATCGGTTTAGCCTTTGATCCCCCCTTACCTCTGTCATGTTTGCACTGAATCTTAGATTACTTTCACGCAGACGGCCCCGTCTGTCATTTTCCAACCACTGCTCTCCTACAAATGTCTCAACGGCAAATGTTATATATGCGCAAGCGATCGCTCAAGGGCCTCGAATGTTAACGTGGACTTGCTCGTTTTCGAAGTTGAAGGTTTATTCGTCTTGTACAGGAAAAAAAAATATTTCTTGACTATATTTATGGCTGTAAATAAATAAAAAATACCCATCTACATCTTTTAAAGTACACAAAAAAAGAAAAAAAAGACGCTTTTTCGTTCTTCTTATGTTGTCGCCAAAACAAGAACATACATTGCCAACATGTCATAGCCTTCGCGCTTTCACACTCATGAACAAGTTGTTTAGGTTAAATTACCTACGATGTACTGTATATTGAATGCACCATGTGATTTTATGTACATTAGATTTCAAATGCACGGCACCACACAAAAAGTAATAGAGAATTTGAAGTGCAAAATAAATGTGAAACATGCTGCCGCTTACCACAACAAAGAGTCTCTACTTTCTATATTACAGCATCGCCCGTGGATGTTTTTCAATCATAGCCATTCAAAAAGGTTGACGCGAAGAGGTTATACGAAATCAGGCTGAACTTGATAAAAGTCTGACCACTATCCATAATTCAGGTGCACTAATCCTCCTTGACGCGCACGAAATCTTTCCGTATATGTTATATCAGGTTCTGGTTCCGCGGGAATCGTCATGTCCGCATCACTGACATATTTCCCAGGACAATGCAAGGGTACTGCCTGATTAAATGGTGACGCCTTTATGAGCTACATAAGACACACTACAGTCTCACTGGTGAAACTGTAAAACACAGCAAATACGTTTAATCGTATACTGCTGACGCACAGTGGTGAGAATTGGAACGTTGTTATCCAACATTTGCTTTCATATTGGAACAGAAGCTTTTATTGTCTGAAGCGCGTGCCTTTGCGAAGGGCATGTTAACGCCACATTACAGAGTTATCTCCTATACTAGCCACCTTCAACATAACTATAGTTTGGTTAAGTTAACCGTATGACACTAGCGTATATATAACAATGCAATAATACGTGACAACGTCATCAGAGCTTGATTTTATAGGCGCATTTCTGTGCTGGTAGATATATTTTTAGGTTCGCCCATAGTGGCACTGGTGAAAATTTCGAGAAAAAGCCCCGCCCTCGAGGGGCACCTGACACATGGCCCAGTGACAAATAAGCTAGGAATTCATCAAACCGTGGATGTTTCCACATCGCTGCACCTTTACTTTTGAGTGACTTAATGATGTGGCCTAATGTCTCGCGAACATTCTAGCCTATTCAAGCACTGTGTCAGGGTGCGGCTGCTCTTGAAAGTATGCACCATTTTTTTCAATTGAGGGAAACTATTAGAAAAAGCGCCATTTCTTCCGTTCTATGCGTAAACGAGATTAGGACGCGACTGCATTTGAGACAGCAAATGAAAAGACTCCTATTCCGGCTAGCATGCAATGCTTGCACAGCGTAAACTTCGCATTCACAAGAATATAATTGTGCAAATATAAAGGGAGTACTCCTGAACAGAATATTTTTTAACTTCTCGTTGATGAATCTGAAAGAACATGGAGTCATTTGCACCAAAGTAAAACATAGGCGTTGCTGGTGGACAGCAGTGATTCAGAACACCATTCACAGCAGTGACCAACTGAACAATTATTATCTGTGCATTTCTTAGTGGGAGCTGCATAAATAAACCATACCTAAATAAATGGCGAAGGGGAGATAAAGGTGCGGTAACAAACGCATCTTACCTTTCGGCGTTGTCTTTACGTAAATTTCCGTACAATGATCTTAATGGAATGATGTCAATGCTCGAAGCAGGCGCTACCGCACAAAACTCTCGATGCCGTTCTCGCCAGTCAAGGGCTGCAACCATCACGGATTTCAATATGGTCCCACATTGTACTTACGCTATGCGTAGTGCGGCCAGCAGTTCTTCTCTTCTGGCTTATGCACCTCCATTCCGTGGAGCTGACTACTTCCGTTATCACATGTTTTTAACACGATGCATCGCACAGTTTGAATACAGTGTGCTCTCTTTCGGCAGCACGCCTGACACACGATTCCAGATATCCAGGAACTATCTTTGTCACGTCACTGATTCACAAGACAAAGAAATACGCTAAGCTTGAAAGTCCTTTTTATTTAGCTGTCAAGGAGAGTATAGGCTTTATGTACAGATGGACTAGGACATCGCAACTGGGGGCAGTTAAGAGTTCAGTAAGGTACTTTTCTTTTTTTGTCCACACATCGGCAGCACTTCTCCGCGTGGAAGGCACACTTTGACGGTTGACCACTTCTTGCACAACACATTCCCGAGCACAGGCCCAGTGATCGATCCCGCTCGTGGCATCATTGCACAGCGTCACGCTAACGTCGACTACGTACACACGGCTCATAGCACACGTTTAAGAGCAGGTAAGTTTTCCTCTGCTCATTGACAGGTATTAAAAATATCTAGAACACCATTCAGAAAAGACGAATTGGAAAGGAGGAGTTTTCTAGGGAACCACACCAAGGGATAAGTCCGTTGCCTTTTTTCTTATGTTACTACGTGTGGATACTCCAGCGTCAGTAACGCAATAACTCTTGCCCTGCCGACGAGTTTATAGTAATGTGTACGCCATATACTGAGTTGATTACATTGATTGATTGATTTGTGGGGTTTAACGTCCCAAAACCACCATTTGATTATGAGAGACGCCGTAGTGAAGGGCTCCGGAAATTTTGACCACCTGGGGTTCTTTAACGTGCACCCAAATCTGAGTACACGGGCCTACAGCATTTCCGCCTCCATCTGAAATGCAGCCGCCGCAGCCGGGAATCGAACCCGCGACCTGCGGGTCAGCAGCCGAGTACCTTAGCCACTAGACCACCGCGGCGGGGCTGAGTTGATTACAGCGATGCTGTCTGTGGATGTGACGTTTTTTACCAAATGGCTACTAGCTTCATATTGATAAGTTTTATCTGGTCATGCCATGGTCGTTTAACTTGAACAAACCAACTGCTCAGTTGTAGGTTTCCAACTTTTCAATCAGCAAATATCAAGGGCTTAAAAACTTCATATGGCTTAAACTTCAGTTGAGCCGATAAATGAGGAAACATGCGAAAAGAATACACGTCACGTTTCGAGGAAGATAAATATGCAAAAGTAACTGATCGTAACAATGCATTTGATTATACAAAGCTAAATGGTTCTGCTGTCGCTATCACGAGGTTATTCATTAAGTACCACCAGTACTGTATAGGTGCCCCCTGTTTGTGCACTACCATTACAGCAATCCCAGCAACGTATGGCTAACCTCCCTGTCCTTCCTCATTTATTCCTCCTCCTCCTCCAGCAACGTAGTTTGGAAGGGTCTTTGTGGATAAATCATGCAGTATTTAGACTTTCGATGCTAAACATGTGGGAATAAAGGCATTTCATACAGTAGGTCATCGCTGGGTAAGAACTGCGAAATATTACTTCGGCGTGATTGACGTGAAAGGCGTACAAATTCTGTGCCCTTCAACTTAGTATTTTGAAATTAAGAAATAAATATTTGTCCAGTGCTACTGTACGGCAACGGACTGATCCCTTCTACAAATATCATGCACATTGATAACAGGAAAAAAGAGGAGAAAGAGGCAGAGGGGCTGATAGAACGATTCATAGGCCGTGTAAGGTTCGCTAAAACGCGATTTGAAGCGCTAAGCGCTTGGCTACTTTCGAAGCCGCACTCACTCCACCGGCACACCATATCCAGGGCGGCAAACTTCATCTTCGGTTGGAGAGCAGCCTCGCTTCGTCAGGTTCAGCTTTGCTCATTGCTTTCATGCTATTGGCAACCATGCCAAGCTCTCGGAAAGCAGCGACAAGCTATTGTTTGACGGTCACACTACGATATCAACTGGCGCTCCTGGTTGATGAGGTAGTTTGAATTAAAATATAACGTTGCATAAGTTTAACAAATTCAAAAATGAACGTTTGATGACATGCGCTTTTTGCTTGAATAAAAGGTTAAAACGTGTATCGTCAATGTCCGCCTTATGCATAAAATAGGCAATAACTGAGTTTATGCCCGTCTATGATGCCAATGAAGATTAGCTATGAGGCGTGACACTGCTAGATGTGATCCCGATTAAGGTCAACTTCAGCTGCGATCCAACCGACAATGAACCTGAGAGGACGCCCTATTCACCTCTGCTCTTCGTAATCCAAGCACACACACACACACGCACTTTTCCTCAAGGAATGTATCCGAGTTCCGAGTGCAAGTTCGTGTTGGACCAGCGTGTGAATCCTTCCTTGGTGAGTCCGTGTTCCACGCGTATAGTGGTCACATCACCAGCGACACGGCGCTGCTGCTGCTTCTTATGCGAACCGCCATTAGCAGCAGAAGCACTGGCACCGAGCTCAGAATCTGACTTGCGCCGGGGCCTCCGTGGCGGACTCGTGGAAGCGTCAACAGCCCTTTCTTCTTCTTCCTCCAAGAAAGAATCGGACACGTCACTGCCAGCGGCATTGCCGTTAACATGTCCGTTACGGTTCTTCTTCTTCTTTCTGCGTCGTGGCCTCTGCGGAGTATTGGCTGCGGTGCTGTTGTTTTTGGACGGGAACGCAGACCGGAGGTCGTGGAAGCTCCAGGACAGCCGTCGCCTCCGCTTTCGTTTGGGGCGCGCGTTTCCGTCGGGGCTGAGGCAGACTTCATCTTGCGACCCAGCATCCGGATCATGGACCGTCGTTGTGGTGGCGATCTCTTTTCCACTGCGGTTTGACCGCATGTGGCTGAACAACTTACCCGTCTTGAGCCGGGCACGTGTCAAGGAGGTCCTCAAGTTGGTCAAGAATCCGGGCTTCGACTTGCGTTTGCTGAGCTGTGGCTGCTGCTCCCACCGTATGACCTTGGCTGTCCGTTGCGGCTTCTGCACCGGCTGGAGGGTGGTGGTGGTGACGCGCGATGAGCCTGAGCAGTTGCTCAGCGAAGCCCAGTCCCTTACATGACCGTGCTTGTTGAAGCTTATTATTCCGGGTGTCATGACGCCTCTACTGATTCCGTCGCACTGCGCGACGTCGATCACCACCTTGCCGTTGGGTGAGCTGTCCCCGCACAACGAGGCTGTCGTTGAAGTGCACGCATTCTTCATGGTTTTTGATTCAGCATCCGCTTGCTGCTTCCCATCCTGTGGTTCCCGGTGGTATTTAACTTCCGTGAAGATATGTGGCGGCTGGTGCTGCTGTTGCACGTGCTGGGTGCGCTCATGGTGGTGGTGATGCACCTGAGCTCGTGTGACGTGTTCGTGGCTGTGTTCCGATCGCCCCTTGACGCGCCCGTCAGTGGAAAACGAGTGAGCCACTGAGCTGCGTCGCATCCAGTGCGCCTCCGAGTCGCACTCGCTGCTGAAGTTGATCGTCTCCGAAATGGTCATCTGGCCGCGGCTCTGGCAGCGGCCG
This sequence comes from Rhipicephalus microplus, assembly GCF_043290135.1. NCBI lineage: Eukaryota > Metazoa > Arthropoda > Arachnida > Ixodida > Ixodidae > Rhipicephalus > Rhipicephalus microplus. The sequence goes on from NC_134702.1 coordinate 180,404,532, forward strand.
CTGGGTACCAGCGTCCTGCGGCTCGAGCTGCATTCGGAGCAGACGGAAGAGAAGTCACACGAGCAGCAGCAGTCCGAGTCACAGCAGTCGTCGTCCTTGGTCATAGTGCCGGCTTCTCGCGTCTGACAGCATGAGTCAGAGTGATAACCTGACAATGAGCTGTCCGACGTCCCACTGGGTGGAACCATTGTTGTTACTGCTGCCGTCATATTTGTTTCTCGAGGCTTCACTTGTTCTGGCAAGATCACTGGCTCCTTGACGGGAATCCTGGCAGAGTCCTTCAGGAAGTACGTGTAGGATGTAACATAGGTCTTTTCAGTCGAAGATGTCACAGGTGCCACGTTTTGACCGAAGTAGTAGGTTGACTGTGGTGGCCTCGGTGGAGGAGGCGGCTCCGGGGGAGCAGCGGAGGCTTCTTCGTGTGTCAGGTCCTCTTTGGACGCCTTGGCACTTTTTGATTTCGAGGAGAAGTATCCAGTGTCGTTTGTTGGAGTCTGAGCGGAAGAAGACGATTCGTCGAAAGACTCCTGCGGAACGCCGCCTCCATTCGAAGCAGGCACGACGTTTTGAAAGATGAGTCCATCTTTATGGCTGGTCGTTTGTAAGATGACATCCTTTACAAGAGTATCTTCCGTCGTGACAGTCACATTTCCCGCAGATGAATACGACAGCTCGGATGTGACAGGTCTAGGCAGTGCAGCACCAGCGTACTTCTTGGAGAGGTCCCGGTACTTGTAGGAATTTGACTTTCGGCGTACCCGTCGTTTCCTTTCTTCACTTGCCGAGGACTTGGACTCCGTGTCCGTTCGTCGCGACACTCTCTTGGACGACCTTCGGGGAGACTTGAATTTCCGATCGACCACTTCTTGGTAGTAGCCACTCGCTGACGCCGTAACTGACGACTGCGGTTCATCTATTGACGACGTGTGCTTCCGGCTACTCGCGTTCCTCACAGTATAAGAAGACGCCGTGATAGACGTGAGGTCGCTGTAGTCGTCTGGTCGTTTTCCACCGGCCACTACCACCGGTGCAGGCGTGGGCCTATCCAGTACAACAACAGTGTCCCGCGCTTCTCCTAATGATGAACATATCAGTAGCGCGTCTTCAGCTGAGGCACAGATGAATCCATGACATTCCCACGTCGACGGCGCCGCGACTTGTCGGAATAGGCAGGCGAACACGGGAGGGTGTGCCAATCCGACAAGGAATCTACGCTTGGCCGACAATCCTAGGTACCAGGACCGGTCGACGACGTCCTCCGAGCAAGCCAAGGGCACGAAGGCGGCGCCGATAGAGCGCCTCTTGGCAAGCCGTGCGCTGAACCGGAGGGCGGCCCAAAGCACGATGTTTGCAGCGGGCGTAATCACACGCGTAACGGCAGTCACGGCTCGTCTCGTCTCCGGATCCTCTAGTGCCTCGGCAACCACCAGGCCGTAGTGCGAAACGTCTAGTCGCTGCGTTAGCGCAAGAGGGTGCACGGACCGCTGGCTCTCGCCTTTGCGCCTCGCGGCACTGTACAAGTCCAGCAACGGTTGCTGCAGAGCTTTCAGCCCCCGCTGCTTGGATTTGGACTGGAAGCGTGTGCATCCTAGGTAACGCACGAAGAAGCTTCGGCTCGAGTCCTCGGCAGACACGACTTCCTCGCGGCGCTTGAACATTGCGAGTTCCGGGTTGACCACCAACACGTTATCTGGAGCATCCACGACCAAAGGCGGCTGATCCTCTGGTGTCGTTCATGTCGAGCAGGTGTCGTTGCTTTTACAATTGGTCAACACACAATCACTGTGGCAGCACTGGGACACACAAGTCACCAATAACACAATAACCACGCCTGCTTCCCGGTCCCAACCGGGCGACCCAGAAGCAGGACCACAGGCCACGCAGCAGTAGATTATCCGGCGTCTCGGCGCACAGCGGCGATAATCCTCGTTTCTTCGGAGATTAAGGACGATTCGTCCTTGCGCACAAGCAAGGTTCCGGTGTGTCGTTTCGCGGGCTTCTCAGGCCGAGCGAGAATCAGAAGCGGCGGCGTCAAGCCCGTTCCAAGCCGACGCCGCGCACTCATGGTGGTCGCATATCGTCCTCCACGAACTCTCGGTGTTCGCTCGCACTAGCGCATTCGCGGCTCTCACTGACGGCGGCTACGGACGTTGTGACGGCGTCCGTGGGCAGTGCGGTTTCGCCGCGCGGCGATGGAAGGAGTGAGAGCGAGCTCTTTCTCGTCCGAGGAGAGGAACTGGATTTCTCAGGGCCGTGCTCTCCCCGCCGCGTCGAGCAGGCGAAAGTGGTTCGTCCGCTAGGCGGCGTCCTGCTGTTGTCAAAGCCGTTGCTGTTGCTCCTTGCCGCGACGTCGAGGGACCGGCGCTGGACCGTTTGGGTAACGGTGCGCTGCCACCGCCACGCCAGGACCACCCACGGCACTGGGCTAGTGGCTTCGCGGCGCGCGCAGAATCGCCTTTGATGATCGCCTTTCAAGTGCCGTGTTGCGGCGGCCCGCCATGGACACCGGTGTGTCGGACCGTCGCGAACCGATAGGCCGCGTACGCGCCTGCCTCCGCTTTCGTGACCCCTGGGGTGAGAAGGATGGGGAGGCCACTTATAACGGGATCCCCATTCACGCAAATACACGCCACACATGGAGGTGACGGCGGCGGAAATGCTTTGAGTTTCGCACTCCCCTCCATTCAGCTCTTTTCTTTCTGTTGGCTGTTCATTTTTGCTCCTTTACAGGTATCGGTCTCTGACTGCCTGTCAATCGGAGGGCATATGGCGCACGCTATTCGAGAGACTTCGAGCACAACAAATATCCACGGTGATTGTTCAAAACCTGAGCCACCGGCGAAGGTTCGGTGGAGACGGGCGCGGCTTCCCTTTGAACTCGGGGGTTGTGCATGCGCAAGATATTTGTAGCGGGACCCGTAACTGTCGATGCGCGTTCTCGCGATGGCTGCGGCAGGTACCTGTCCCGCGCTTAACATCTCAGATGGCTTTTATCGGTCACCGGCAGTGTCGCTTGTATATAAAATAAAGAAAAGGACTCTTCGCGTACTTCCGCGTTCTTCCCGTGTAGTGTACTCCTCTCCTTGGCCCGGACGCATCGAATGACGTATTTTGTTGTCTCTGACGACATGATCATTGCACAGGGTCGATGAACTATGAAGTTGCCTTCCTTTAGCTCTTGTAGGTCACCGCAGAGCGAATTTCTAGCACGGAAGCTACAGAGACGAGGGAACAGCTGCAACAGTTTTGAGGACATTTGAGCTTGACCTTCCAAGCGGAACGCGATAGCGTGATCGGCCCCTGCGCCCATCGCATTCTCAAGAGCACCCTTAACTGCGGTTCTCGGAGCATGCTTCTGCCATCGGCTATTTCAAACAATCCTACAATGCCTATATCGAGAGCAGTCATTCGACTACGCCATAATTATTCCTTCTGCGAATCGGTGGAGTACCCACTATACGCGTTCGGAAGACGACGTGCGAACCTATACAGCTGCTGACTTCGTGGTCACTTTTGCAGCTGATGGTGATCATAAAAATGTCTGAGCGCTTTGTAACAACACCAACTCGTTGCGCACTTCACAAGTTTTTGATGATGGCGCGATTTTACGCTGCTGCGACTCAATATCACATGCGTTAAGCACACTCTTTCCACTTCAACATTCATTTGCGTTTTTACAAGAGATGCATTTCTTGGTGTAATGCGTTCACATTAAACATCACTATCTATCTATCTATCTATCTATCTATCTATCTATCTATCTATCTATCTATCTATCTATCTATCTATCTATCTATCTATCTATCTATCTATCTATCTATCTATCTATCTATCTATCTATCTATCTATCTATCTATCTATCTATCTATCTATCTATCTATCTATCTATCTATCTATCTATCTATCTATCTATCTATCTATCTATCTATCTATCTATCTATCTATCTATCTATCTATCTATCTATCTATCTATCTATCTATCTATCTATCTATCTATCTATCTATCTATCTATCTATCTATCTATCTATCTATCTATCTATCTATCTATCTATCTATCTATCTATCTATCTATCTATCTATCTATCTATCTATCTATCTATCTATCTATCTATCTATCTATCTATAGCTTTTCGCTAAGCGCACCGAAAAACATGGACAACATGAAGGCAGAACAGCGCTTGCACGCACAACTCATGTTTGATTACACAGACAAGGTATATAAAGACAGATATATGATACCTCACGCATAAGCATGGGCTACACTGGCAACGAATTCTTTCTACTACCCACAAATAACATGTGCCTTTTTGGTTGTCCACCCGCGGTCACCGAGCCTCGCAAATCGCAGCATTGTATTTTTGCGTTTCGGTAATAATAAGAAAAAGTTTTACAACACAGGTGAATTAATGTGATCTTAAACTAAAACATTGGTCAGCACTCACAAAGAGCAGTGATCACTGAAGTGGACGTTTGCCTTGCCTAATGATACGAGCTTCATTACCGGCTAAGGTGAGGTTGCACATTGGCTGCTCATGGTTACAAATATGATTGCCCATTTTGAAAGAATGTTGTCAAAACTTCACAACACTGAGCAGCGGAACCCAACATGGAGCGAGAGAGAAGGTGGAAACAGTGTGCTACCTTTAAAAAAAATTAAGTCTTTATTTTGCGCCAGCACATGCTGTTTGACACAAAGGCAGTAGACTGATAACACAACCAAATTACGCCACTCCACCTAACGATTCCCAACCAACCATCCGGGCAACACGTCTGAAAAGACTATGCACTTTCACAAACTCCCTTTTCTTGGCAGTTTGTCAGAGGGGTGTGGGGGGGTGCAGAAAGTTTGGCTGGAAGATTTGATTAAGCTGTTTGCGGGGATAACGCGGCCACAGCAAGCACAGGTCTGGGTTCATCAGCGAAACATGGGCGAAGTCTTTGCCCAGCTGCGTGCACAGTCTCGCTGATGATGGTGATGACGACGACAAACGTCACTCAATTTTGTCCCTGCGTCGTGTGATTACTCATTAAAACGAATGGATTAATAATGGAAGTATGAGAGTTCATCTCATGAATGTGCACCGTCGATTCTTCTTCTCTCTGTAGCGCTGCCGCATTTCCATCCCATGTATAGCAAACCACGTAAGGTAGCGAACTGCACATATACTAGCTAACCTCCTTGCCTATACTGCATTCTCCCTTTCTATCTGCGTTACCTCCTCCTTGCCTCCTCTGTCGCTTCGCGCTCACTTCATGCTCCTTTAATAATAAAGTTATTTTGAGCTAAAGGTGCCCTTCCTAAAATATGAATACGGCTGAACCTTTCAATTTCAGACGACGCAACAGCATGCATCGTATCGTCGCGAATAGCAATGAGAGGCAGTCGCTGATACTCGCCTCCTTCCGAGTAACTCGGTTGCCAGTTGCGGTAAAACGGTATACTCCGAGTAGCTGAGGCCGTGCATGGCCACCAAAGCTGTCTCGCTGTCGTGCTTTCTTAAATAATCAAAGATAAAGTCTTAAGGCGGAAACTTAGGAAGCGAATAGCGAGTGAAAACTCCAGAACTATCAGAGAAACCAAGTTTACGCGCATCCAAAACTTTCAAATTTGTTCTGCTGCTGCTGCTGCTGCTGCTGCGGCATGCCGCCGCCCCTGCTGCTATTATTACCTTACCTACACCGCTGAGAAATAAAGAGAGCGCTTCCTATTTCGCGCACTTCTCGGGCCTTTTACTTCGTAAGAAATTCACGTTCGGCGAGGAAAACACTAGAAAACAACAGTCTATATTTCTCTAAGCAGTTATTCGAGGAGATTCAGCGGCACAAGCTACATAAGCGGACACCCCCGCAGCAGCGATAGCCGATTTGGCCGGCTGCGAAAAAGCGAGATATGTTGGTACACACCTATGCTCTGCTTTTGTACCTTCTTCTCATTCATATCTTCCCAGTATTTTTATACCGAATCAGGCTCCTGAGGAATGCGGCCTTGTGAAGTTGTGAGTTTTGAACAGCATCAAGGTTAGTTAGCGATTGCGTCTATGATAATCACCGCTGACTCCTTAGCCGCCATATCAAGTTTGCTGCTGGAAGCTTAGATCACGTGGCTCATATTCTTATGCAGCCAAAGCACGGCTTCCAGTGTTACAGAAAGGCGTTCTGCTATCGCGTGCCAGAAATGCCAATCCCGGAACGAGTTGCTCGGATTGGTCTTGTCTCGTGGTTTTCCGGCCACCTTGGCGGCAGAGCGAGCGGAGTTTCGCCCTTTTCGTCCCTTTCGAGGCTAAGAGTGACTTGACCTGTATGTTACTCATCAAATACGGAAATCGCCAACAAAAATTTGAACAGCATGGCGAAAACACTGACAAAATTGAGCTGACACAGACTAGAACTGACTTCTGACTACGTGGTTTTCTGCGCTGGCAAACTTTTTCTTGACGATAGATTAGCAACTCGCCCAGACGCTCACGTTAATGCGAAAATTGACCACCGGTGTAGGCGGCAGCGTCAACACAAGTGACGCAAAATAACCATCATCACGTGACGGCGTTGCAATGTGACGTCATGATCATGCCGCTGATTGCCGGAATCTGTGACCGTACATGTCATCACGTGAAATTGTCACTTTGTCACACGTCGGCTTCTCACAGAGCAAGTGCAAAATATATACAACTACTGAGGAAAAAAAAAAGGACTAAGAGGGCTCTGTTGTCGTCGATCGAGTCACCTGGGGTGAATGCATAAGGCACTTTGTGTGTTTTCGCCAATTTATGGCTGTGATGAGTTCCCACGTACGATACATGATAATGATAATAGTCTACTGCTCCATTGTCACTGATGCAGATTTATAATCTCCGGATCTTGCTAAAGACGCTAAGAAGTGTCCTAAGCCACAAGTTATACCAGTGAAACATGCGGTGCCTGTGTTGCTGTGATTGTGATGTTGCATGGCTGGACATTTACAGGTGTTTGTTATATACGTTACTCTGCTAGAAAACTCTTTCGTCCAACTAACTATAATCCTACACTCTGACAAGTTTTCTGGAGCAACTGCGCAGTTAAACCTATAAGGTACTTTACGCCTCCAAAAGAAACGTGTTCAAAAGTTTGCACACGGCTCAGCAAGAAAGGCGCTTTCTTTCTTCAGGAGGAAAGCTCTTTTGTTTTTTGAGTAAGTGCATGAATCATTTGCGCTGAGTGCAAATTGCCCACCGGTGCCTAGTTATAAACTAGGTTCTTTTCAAACGGTGCCGTAGCGTGGTGCAGTTCAGTGGTTAGTGTACGCGCATCCCGACTCAGTGGTCGTTAGTTTGGATCCTGTGTGTTTGCTGTGAATGCTTCAAAACTTTATTTCTGAGTTTGATGCTTGCATATCGATTGCATATCTGACCACATGCCTGCGCACACTTCAAAATCGTGGTCAAGCCAGCCTAGGTGTGATTTTTTTTTTTGCGAAATAGTAACTGAGACTTTCTTCAGTCGTAACCACGAAGAAGAGCTGTTACCCTCAAATAGAAGGAATGGCTGTGGCAGGCTTTTCTTTAGTTGCTCCCCTGAAGATTAGCTTCCTCGATACCGTTCTTTCTCATTTACTTTTCAGAGTGCAGATAACATTCATGCGTCAGTTTCAGTCTATCTTTACTTAGAATAAAACAGCAGCGTAGGGTACATTTACCGTAGGTAGGACTGTCGACGTTTTCTAAGACATGATCCCGCGCCTTTCTCTTATTGGCATAAAATGAACCAACTTCATAGCGGAAGCTCACTGGTGATCTCGTTTCAAATAAACTTCACCCCTCCTACCTTTGTCTTGTCTTCCTTCCTATAATGTCCACTGTATTGTTGGCTCTGATTAGACACGGTCTTCACAAACGTCAGGTCCCACGCTTTCTTAGTCATGACATAGCATATTTACCTGACCAGGCTCACGCACTCCTCCACCACATTCTATGGCGTATTACGGCGCCTCGAGACCGCTTTGGCGCCTTTTACCTCCTGCCTTGCCGTCAACAGGAGATTTGACAAATTTCCGCGTGACCCCCCCCCGTCCTTTTTTATACCCGTTTCCTTTACTTTCTGATTGCAGTCTTCAAGCTGCAAAATATCCTCCGCATTACGTACAGCCGAGAGTTGTTTTTCAGTCGCCCAGTGAGCCTCGCCGGCAGCCACACAGGAAACGAGGAAGTCGAACGTTTGTGCTCTAAGTACAGGGCAAGGATTCCTCGCGGTCTGTACAGAATGACAATGGTTGTTTCTTGTGGACCACCTGTTACGCCAACGTAAGAAAAAGAAAACAGTGACAGTGGAAGCACATGCACCTACACACACGCCCGCATCACTGCGCGTAACATCACGCTTGGTATACGACTCACTGGTGCAGTTCAACCTAAGAGCGGCCTCAGCAGTGAGACAAAATACTAAGTAGCGGCCTTGTATTTGCCACGATAAGATCCCCGAAGAAATGACGTCTATACACGGCATTTCTTCGAGCTGCCAAGAGAAAAGAACGTGTGCCCATCGACTCGGCTCCCTGGCTTTTTTTTACAAAAAGAAAGAAAAAATCGAGGCGTCGGGTCTTCAGAGATATTTCAGTGGATCACGCTGTTGCGGAGGATGTGCAGTAAAAAGACGAGAAAAAAATCAAAATAAAGACGTAAGGTGCGGCGCAGCTTTGCATTTACAATGAGCCTGGCCACACTGGCAGGATTCGTTTTCTTTTTGCAGTCGCATCGAGCACGCGCTGCCGATCTTTCGCAAAGATAGTCGCGTGCCGAGCCTGTTTCGGCTTCCGAAAAGTGGCGTGTCGCAAGTCGCAGTTGACGTAGGAGCCTTGCGGCGCGGGACGTCCAGTGCGTGAGCGTAGACACCAACACAGCTGTGTTTACCCCTTCTCGAAGAAGCAGGATGTACGCAAACCGGTGTACCCGAAGTGAGCCCACCAGCTGCTGTCGTTTTGAGAGACATATGTTACAAAATGTTCAGCTATGAAATGTCCCCGAACTCCTTCAAAGCATTTGTCGCCGTTGCAGAAGCGTTAGAGGCATTCACACGGTCCGCCTCTCTTTTATTATTCCTATGGATACTTTCCCACTGTTTTTTTTCCCTTCACAAATGCAAATACATGTCAATAGAACACGCAATTGACTGGCTTTCTTTCCTCTCTCTCTTGCCGCACAAGGCCTTTATCGACTCATCGGACGACGCTTGTAGTGAGTGACCAAGGACACAAGTCTTTAGCAAGTATTAGGCATCTGTTTAAATGCCTTTGATTACGGCGTCCCACGCATTAGAGCAGCTGTAGCTCCAGACTGTGGACTGGGCTAGAGGACTCGCCGAAACACTTAAGTGTCCTGCCATCTGGAGCAGCCCTAGGGGCCCATAGTTGTTCTGATTCTTTCTTCCCCTCACCACCTTGACATGATTCTTTCGGGAACAAATAATGTTGTTTACTTACCTAGCGAATCAAGCACCTTCGCTATACCAGCGCAAGAAAGGTGATATGGCATATCCCATTAGCAGGGTTATTGTCTCCAAATGTTCTCTTTGCGGTTTCTTAAGCACTTACATACCAAATAGAAAACATGTCGCCAGAATTGAAGCGTAAACTAGCGCATATTGTTTAGCCAGCAAGCTGCGTATACGCTATTGCTGCAATTGTATGGGAGATGTATTAAGAATGAAATACTGCAAGTTGACGCATTTCGATTGCTTGATACGAGTTCTTATTATAGTGGTTACTAATCTGAAACGGAGCAGGCGATGAGACTCTTGGCAGTGTGTCGGACAATTGCAAAGAAGACAAAAGAAAAGTAATGAATATTATTAACGCAACTTTTCACGGGTCGCTGCGACAATTGCGGCAATAAGGTTTGAAAGTACACCTTATCTAGCGCAGATGATGCTCATGATCGGTTTCTCGGACGCTGAAAGATTCGAACGTTGCCGTATGCGAAACAACTCGCGCGTTCGTGAGCGTTGATTAGAAATACTAGATCGAAATAATAGATCTACCTTGAACCAACATCTGCCTTCTTCGCATAATTTATACTTCTCAAGATGGCGATTGCGACAGGAATCAGTCTTATATTTTTTGCCGTGAGAGCAGGAGGAAATCTTCCTGGCCATAGGCTTTTCCCTCGTACTACTGGTACAAGCACCTGTAACGCCTTACGGGATCCGAACAAATTTACTTTACCGAATGGGGCAACAAGGAATGTGGCTGCTGTGGCGAATGTCTACATCAGCATATATTTTCAGTACATTATCGTAAGTCCTCAATATCACCGGTGGTATGCTGTCATTAGTATGACATAGAGTACAATAATTGGCAGTTTGTGACTCTTTGCAAGCGTTGAGGAGTGATCTCATTTATTATTTGGTCATTTACTTTAGTTGCATACACATATACACGAGGACAGGAGGAAAGGACGGGGAAATCAAGCTGCCAACGGCCACCTTGAAAGGCTGAATGTCTGCGTACTTTTTTCGGGAGGAGGCAAAAGGGAAAGAGGAAACGAAGTTTGGAGGAGATAAAAAAGGAGAGAACAAGAAATAAGTAAATGAAAATAATGATGAAGACTTAGAGAAGCGTAAGTACATAGGAAAATATGGGTTTTCATAAACTATGCCAGCCATAAAACTTCAAAGCTTCGCTATTCTTGCTCCATTGTGTTTCACCCATCTTTTACTTGACGTGCGATAACACCGAAAAAAAAAACGAGGCATCGTCTCTCACTTTTTTCCGTCCAGTTCAAAGAACGACCCTTGATTGGATGCACGGAACGGTATGTCTTGTGGCTCGGGAGCCTGGAATTTATTGAGGTACGGTTTCCTTCCGAAACACCATGGGGCTTCAGTGACTCGCCCCGTATACTCTTCAAGCGCCAGAAGAGAAAAGAAACCGGCCGGGCCGAACGATCGAACGGCGCGAAAACGGTGCTAACCTCGCCGAGACCAGCCCCGATTAATTAGCTCACCTTGGTAACACGGCGGAAGTCCTTTAATTGGCCGATGTCTCCCTCCCCTCGACCTCCGTTTAGCGTGCCTGAAGTGCACCTAGAGGCATTCGAAACACGTATGCATCGATGCACGGGGTGATATATGTGGGCGCATACGCGTCGCCTAATAACGGGACACGTCGGCTGACCTTGCTCGATTTCTTCGAGCGCTTGGAACCTTCCAGTTTGGCGCCATTGTTTATACAGTGCGCAGAACGGGGCATCGTCGCGCGTTGCCAGGTGAAGCACGTACTCACACAAATGAAGGGCTAACTCCAACGACCGCGTGGAGGTCTCATGTAAATCACGCTCCGCGTGGCTAAGGTAGGGGTGCTTCTATTTTCAAGGTAAAAATGGCGCTTGGAGCGAGCGCGCGGGTAACCCGATATCGATGGTATACGGTGATACGCGGGCTCGATGCGCGGAAGGAAATTATAAGTCGAGATAACTCGGCCAACAAAGTGGCCGGCTCTCTCGAGTTTGCCTCCGGCTATCTCTCTAAGCCTGAAAAGATGCTAGGCCTGCGCGGAACGTGGAGCAGAGTCACAGCGAAAGCTGGAAAAACAATCTTTCAAAGCGTTTTTTAAGCACTGTTTTGGTAACTGCTAGAAGCACACTTGCAGGCTACCCACTACGGCATGAATAATCGCAAGCTTTGTGCAGTAGAAAGGTATTAACTACGCCATCCTTCGTCATTCTTCGTAAAAGCATGCTACCCGCAACACACTTGCAAGAAACTTTATGCAGCTTTTTTTTATGGCTGACAACGATGAAGAATTACGCCGGAAGCTTTTGCGATGGCTGTTGCAGCAATCCGTGACGAACTCGTTACGCAATGCACTTAGTGTGACGCTTGGTTTGTCTTTTGCTGCTCAAAAATGCTTTATTACTTCTATTACTGCAATTGCTTTGTTGGCAGCAAGCCTGCCTCAGTTTGAAACAGGGTCTCAAGCACTGGCGTAACTCTGTGGTAGAATACTTGGCTGGCCACTGCAGGGTTCCCGGGTTCGAATTCCGGTGTGTCCTCAGAGTTATTTTCCTAATTCTTCTTATTTCGTGCGATAGTAATTACCGACACCGGTGGCGACGGAACACTAGCGCGTACGCGACCCTTGTGATCTCATAACAGCTTTTGCTATAAAAAAGAAGAAAACTACAAGAGCACGTTGTAAGTGTATTGGCATTAGTATGCTGCAATTGATTGACTGATTGATACGTGATCGGTTTAAGGGGAAGTAAGTTTTTACAGAGAACTTATTTCTGATCCTCCGGACGTTGATCCCGCGTCCCAGTGTGAATAGTGACAAGCATGACATCTCGGTAAGAAAGCGGCCCATGGGAAAGCGATGGATTCCTGGGCTGGTGCAGAAGAAGGAGACACGCCTTCGCAAACGATTCTCGGAGAAGCGGCCGACATCATAGTTGCATAGACAAAGGAATTGCCTCGGACTTTGTGAAGGATTGTTTAAGGCCTCCGGGCACGACTTCTCGTAGCTGGCTGCTCCACAGCCATTCAAAAAGGTACCGCTTGTTTCACGCTAACGCTGCCTAACCAAACATCACCGGAACAATGTCTGCGGATAAGCGACCGACCAGCCGGTGCATTATCGTCGGTTGGGCAACACGTATACGGACGTGTCGAAACGCAATGACCGTGCTGGGGCGCCCAGCAACGTATTCGTCCGCCTACTTTTTTTCTTGTGTATGTGTCTCCTACCTCTTTCGCGTTGGCCCGGCCGCTGTCCGTCCGTCTGCCGCACCGTTATCGAGTCAAGGCAGGGACGGATTTTCAGGCATGGGACCCACACAACGCGGGCCGCTGTTTCTGCTCACCTCGTATGCCTGGGCAGACACGCGTATCTATCTATTTATAAGAGGCGTGCACCAACAGCTCGGACATTCCGGGGCGCATTCCATCGCGCCTTTACGGTAGGAATGGAGCAAGAACGGTGCGGGGGCGAGGGAATGGCTCCGAGGCGGCAAGGGCGAGTGTATAACGCGGGCCGCAATTAAGGCGTTCCCTTCAAATGGTCCGTGCCGGACAAGCCATCTGAGATGCGGGAGAGGAAACAAGCCCGACGCCCGTCAATAACGCTCGGACCTTCGGCGCCAACCAAGCGAGTGAGCGTTGACGTCGAAGCGCGATACGTCGTTCGAGCCGCCCTTCTCTGCTACTGCAGGTTACGTATCGCTCTTCGATGAGAGCGAGCTAAGCTTGTACTCATTCGAAGACTGCTGTCGCCGCCACGCACGTGGGGTTGCCTCCACAATTACGGACACGTCAACCTGGTTTCCCGCGTCACGCGAGAAGAAGGCGACAGGGACAATCTGTGGGGCAGCTAAATGCTCTTAGGTGATTGCGAACGAATAATCGGGGAAGGAACGTTTTTGTTTCTGAGCGACGCGTTTTGGTCACGGGTGGAAGAGGGCAACACAATACGCAATTATCTCGAGTAATTTATATTTGCATCTGACCTGTTCGTTCTTCCGTGAACGCAATGCACGACACAAAAGTTTTATCAATCTATTTGCGGTGCAAAGCACATAGTTATGGGTACACGTTTGCGTCAACAAATGTGCGCAGTTTGCCTGAGAGACTCACTACTATTATATTTGCAAACAGCTTTTATTGCAGATATATCAACACTTTGCGCAAAGCAAAAGTAAACTGGCTGCCACAGATTTCTTTTTTGACAATATTCTGTGCTCTACAACTGCAAACATCCAGTGCCACGCAGGAACGTTCGGCAAGAATGCCTAAGCACGAACCCATAACATAAACAGAGTCTTTCAAAATCGCTTGGTTTTCTTTTTGACAGTGCGTTTCACACAGAGCTGTTAGGGTCGAGCAGACATGTGTGTCAGAGAAGAGAACTATGTGATAGAGAGTTGAGCTATGTGTTAGCAGACCCATTTGAGAGCAGACCTATGTGTTAGAGAGCAGAGCTCGGCTCTTCGTGTCCCTAAGCTGTCGGCCCCAGTGCCGAATTTGTAAACGCATCTGTATATATATGCTGTACATAAACCTTGTTTAAATCACCGTCGTCTCGTCCGCTCGTCTATCAGCTCCGCGCAGAAGCAGTCGCGAGCTGAGAAACCTACGCTACCAAACGGCTGGTGACCGTGTCGGCGGAGATCGGAGCAGTGGCACCTTTGAGACCGTGTTGGCGTCGCCGTGTTTCGAAACAGTGGTTGCAGTGGTGGGATTTCGAGGCGCCCTTCGTAACGTCGTCGGAGGCGAGCGTCGCAACAGTGGTTTGCCCTGTGTCGTAGATACAAAATGAACATCATCACGAAACGGCACGCACTCAGTCACCGCCCAAGCACTCTGTAGTAATGACATAGCAGCAAAGCTGAAACGTGCGATTCCTAGTTTATATTTGCTACGCGGCTGAAAGCAGGGCTAGTTGGTGACCAGTCAGCCCCGTGGTGATTCCCTCTTTCCTTCCGCGTCGCCATTGTGCTGTTTGAAAAAAGTTGGAGCCACCCGTGTGTTTTATCGCTCATCTTTTTTTTGACCAGTGTGGCGAGGAGGGGACGAGCCCGATTTCTGTGGAACATACGCACTAGAGGAGTGCTGCAGAAGGGCTGTGATGGTCGAGGTCTGTTTACAGGTACATAAAGAAAGCGATATGAAGACACAAATAAAGAAAAGAAGATAATGAATAGAGCAAGCGTATAGCCATGTCATGTATAGAATTGTACATACCGAGAGGGGGGGGGGGAGACAGCTGAGAGAGTATAAGCTTAGGCAAGTGAGGACAGGCATGGGTGCCCACCAGCTTTGATGTGACACAGCCTGGAGCACCTTAGTAATTGATTGATATTGGGGGTTTAACGTCCCCAAACCACCATATGATTATGAGAAGCGCCGTAGTGGAGGGCTCGGAAAATTTCGACTATCTGGCGTTCTTCAACGTGCACGCAAATCTGAGCACACAGTCCGACAGGATTCTCACCTCCATCGAAAATACAGCCGCCGAAGCCGGGATTCGATCCCGTGACCTGAGCGTCCAGCAGCCGAGTACCTTAGCCAGTAGACCACCGCGGCGGGGCGCCTTAGTGCAAGCTGTACCAAATCTCCCAGATGATTATGCGATCGCATTATACGCAGTGCTATACGTAATACCTAGGTATTCCACCGCAACATCCTGCTGATTTCAGCATTCCTCGTTGATAAATGGCAAGCCAGTGACATTCTATCTAGACCACCCTCTCCTTCTCTTTCATATTGAATGTTATCTGCTTGCTCCGATGAACATATTTGAAATGAGTGTCTACGGCACTGCGTCGAAGGAAATGAATTCCAGTATAATCAAGGTAGCAGTGTTTTGAGCGACAAGGCAGTAAATTGCTCCAAATTGTGGGAACATGTCCGGCTGAGTACAATACCTCACGCGCTCTAGAAACCCGGGAGGCCTTGCCCCGCAACCCAGACACCTATGTCCGGCAGGACATCATCAGTCAACTCATTGCTACTGCCGTGTTTCAAGGGTTTACTGTTGTGGGTGATGGGGGTAGGTAGACCATCTGTTTACGTTAATTGACTACTCTACGAATAAAACTCCCCTCTCTCTCCCCGGTATATTCACAGCATACACACTAAGGTGAAAGTTGGATAGGATGCCTCCTAAAACGGTACTTTGCAGCGTTCAGCTTGTAGCTCACTCGTCTAAACACTCACCACGATGGTCTATTGCTAACGGCACTCTCGCGGTATCAAATCCCGGCTGCGGCGGCTGCATTTCCGATGGAGGCGGAAATGTCGTAGGCCCGTGTGCTCAGATTGGGGTGCACGTTAAAGAACCCCAGGTGGTCGAAATTTCCGGAGTCCTCCATTACGGCGTCTCTCATAATCAAATGGCGGTTTTGGGACGTTAAACCCCACAAATCAATCAATGAATCAATCAATGCTAACGGCACTTGTATGCGGTCCCGATAAAAACCAGATTGAACGCCTGCCCCGGCGGTAAAGTTTTGATGGAGGCAAAATGGTAGAGACTCGCGTACTTATGTTCAGGTGCTCGTTGAAAAATCCTAGCTGGTCAAAATTCCAGCTAGGAGCCCTTTACTGCGCCTGCTCTCATAACCGCCTGGTGGTTTAGGGGCGTAAAACACCAGCATTTATTATAAGTGCCTCCAAACATTCAAGTTTACAACGACTCAACTGTTGACTATGTCAAAAGCAGTAGTAAAGCGATCGAAGAACTGCCTTGCTCCGGGCTTTCACTTTAAAACTCTCACTGCATCGGTGTTTTCGTCCGACCCGACTCTGTGCCGCCTATTGAAAGTGGCGCCATACTAACGAGGCCCAATCGGCTACAACGATCGCTGCAAAATTCCGCTCGAGCAGGTCACCGATTCCCCGCGCACGGCACCACGCGGCGGATATGCTCATCCGCCCGGGTCCTTAGTTCACCGTAACACCTTTCGGAATCGCGTGCGCTTTGAAGATGCATCTGCAGATCTCGCCGTAGAAAACGATGGGGTGTCACGCGAGCGGGCCTCGGGCCACCCGTTGGTTGCGCAGTGCGCACGTCGCGCCTACGGCGACTAGCGTAGGAGCAGGGCACTAATCTTCCTTCTACGCAGGACCGGTGCAGCGGCGACGCGTGCGACGAATTCCAAACGAACGGGCTTCGCTTGTCTCGCAGGGCGCTCGGACGGAGAACAGCGTTCGACGTCGCCTCTTAACCGGTGCGGGCTCTCTGCCACAGTCGGAATCTTGCTTGCGTACGGCCAAGCCATACTATATAATCGTATAAGGCCAGTCGACACCTTGGGCATTTGACACTATGCTAAACAACGGAACAACGGATCAACGGAACAAGAGACAGCTTTGTATGAAAGGACTGTGTTCGTCCGACTTCCTTCTCGCGTGCCACGATAGAAATTGGTAAATATGAAGCCGCCAGCCTAATAATGATTTACAAGTATTTTGCGTGCCAGAACACCATAACTGCTATAGTAAAACACTCTTGGCCTATTGCGTAAGCGAATGGATCATTTAAACAACATCATGCGCAGCGCGTGAGCATTAGGGGCAAGAGAAACGATTTGTGACTGACGTAATATCAAAATTTGTCTCGTATGACAGTACTTCATGCGTGCATTCATGCGTGTGCAGTCGGGAAAGCTGACAATTTGAGTTCTTTACCAATCGTCCTGAGTACATTTCTAAGCTTTCCCTTTGCCAAGTTAGGCTAGAGCCGTGTATCGCAGGGACGTATCCAATAAACACTGCGAGTAAGAGGGGCATCTTTTGGTTCATATCAATTTCATCATCATCATGATCATCAGCGTGACTAAGCTCATTGCAGGGCAAATACCTCATTCATGTTTCTCCAATTATTCCGGCCCTGCGCTTTCCGTAGTCACGCTATCTGCAAACTTCTTACTCTCCCTTGCCCTCCTAACTTTCTGTTTCGCCCTCGCACTTGCATTCTCTTGGAATCCATTAACAACCACCAGTGGATATAGAATGGCGAATTGGGCTAGTTGGTTTGAATTCATAGTAATAAGGGCTACCAGTGGATATCCTCCCTTCGCGCCCACGCCCAACTTTGTTAAGTGATTTCGACTTATATGTATTGACTAAATCATGTGTTTTCTGACCCGCTCTGCTCTCTCCTCGTCCCTTATTAATACACCTATCATTTTCGTTTCCATAACTCTCTACATCCTCCTTTGAAAAAAATCACTTTGACTATGATCAGTGTACCATCTCTTTTTCACCGCACAGCTAAAACATCTCCCGGGCAATGTGTCACTGGTTGGCACATAATTAAAAGAAACAGCTTAGATGAATGTATGAGGAAGTAGACGAAGCTCTTTGCGAATCACGCCACACATTTTTTTAGGGTTCTTGCTCCCTTTTCAAAGTAGTGAGATGTTGCGCCGTCATCGAGTTTCTGCATTAGAGGATTCTATTATTATTACTGCGTGTGCGCTCTCACAAACCTGCAGAAGGACAAGAGATTCGGTTATGTGAGTGTTATTTATTTATTAGTATACCCTCAAGAGCCTCAGGGTGTTACAGAGGGAATGAGTATAATAATGATGCGACGAAAATTATATTGACAGCATAAAAAGGAATACAACTAACCACAAAAAATCATTTTCGCTCCTTGATGACGGTAACACTTATCTAATCAAATGCGCCAGTAACAAAGTTAACCTTCTAATTATTCTAAGAAATGAACGAGGCTATCGGGCGACGAAGATGCAAAAGAAAGAAAGAAAAAAAGAACAACGCTCTGAAAAGGTCTGGGAGCAGCTGACCACCGCTGTATTCTATCAGTTGCCCGAAGCCTGGCACGCGGAACTGGGCAGCTTCTATTGCATCATAACCGTTATTACATTAGCATACTCTTCGTTTTCGAGGAATCGATTCAAGTGAGGAGATAGGCGTAAGATACGTGCTGGAAGGAAACACGCAGCTAAGCTATGCCGTGGCATGCGCCCCGTTACCAGGAGAACATGGCCTTGAGAGCTCACTCTGCTGCAAATTTCAGAGAACTGGAAATGATTGCAGTCCAAGCTGACGTAAGCGGGCAACTCGTTCGGGGTAGTGAAAGCTATAGAAAATGTTCTTTCGCTTTTAAATGTGAAACTAGAAAAGCAGCTAGAATATATCCTTATAAATTTGCTTCAGCCCTACGTACCGTTTCTTCCTAGATTTTTTGTGAACTTGCTGTTATTTCAACGAAGCGCCATTTTTTCTTCCCCTTTTGCTCCTTCCCTGTCCTGTGTTTCTGGTGTTGCGCTGTAAACAAGTTCACGATGTATTCCTACTAAGTTCTGCATCTATAAATAGCCTTCTAACAACCGTTACTGAACCTCGTCATTCAATGTAGAGAGACCACCGTGGTACATTGTTTAAGGTGCTTGGGTAGTGGTGGTGAAAAACATTTATTTAAACTATTTACAAGTGAGAGATCGGGGTGCCCTCAGAGCCAACTCTGTACAAACTCTACGAAACGCCACTAGTCCGGCACCCCTGTGGCTTCCGCGGCGGCACGTGCCCTTAGCCACGAGGGCTTTGACTCCCCAAGGTTGTGCAGCCCCCCTGCTTTCTCGGATAGGAGGTGAAGGAGAAGTGATTGAGGGGATCGCTTGGTTAGATCGGCATGCGCACACCACATGGAATCTATTCGCAAGCTGATGATCACAGTGAGGGAATTGCTCAGAGAAGGGTGGATTGAAATGCTTAAGCATTGCCGGACACAACACTGTATTTGTGTAAACGCGCAAGAGCCAGCGCTTGTCAGGCTTATTCAGGCCCGTCGCCGGGTACGGAAAGCGAAGCCTGTTTGGTTTTGTACATCGCTTTGATGTCACAAAATGAGGTGACCGGATTAGGTTCTGCATTGTCGGGTGACGTAGGACGAAAGGCCGCATCACCATTCGCGCCACTCGAATCCTGATGGGTTAGTATTATCTGGACCACCCGAATACACGTTTAGGCATCTGGATACCAGCTCACGAAGTACTAGTTGGTAACGAGGGTGCCGATGCCTCGGCCCGCGCGCTTAAATTGATTCCCGGGTGATTGGGTGCTGACTGGAAGAGACGGCGTTTTATCCCTGCCACGGCTGTAGCTTTCTCGATACAGGGGAAAATGCTGTAAAAGAACCTCAGGTTCTTTTATGTACAGCATTGCCGGAGCCCTGCACTACAGTGTGCCTCTATTCAAGTTCTGGTTTTCACTCGAAAAAAAAAACACTTTTGTATTGAAATACTCTTCCTCTAACAATTAGTGGTCTGAAAAACAGCTAACAAAGGGCATCTGAACGGATTCCTTGCGCCACGCACTTCACGTTTCTTAGTTGCCCTTTACTCCAGTAACATTTATACGAAGCGCATTTGAACACAAAAGTGGTTCTGCCTGCCGAAGCCATGACGAGATTACGAGGTACGCCTCAGGCTTCGGGAATTTTGGTTGCACATAGAGATTGGCGGCTACATCGGTCTCTAGCACTTCTACTGCATCGAAACGCGACCGCCGATGCCACGAGACCGAACGCGCATCTTTTGAGAGAGCGCCGGAACACGTGAACCAGTGCAGCGCTGTGGTGGCTAGAATTGTAAATATTTACTGCATATGTTTGGAACTTTGTAGTAAATCAATCATTCAAGAAACCGTATTGAAAAGATGCACGAAACTTGGTATTCCCAGACCGAGGCGGACCACGTCCACGTCGGTACCGTCAGGCCAGGCCTTATTGCGCCATCGTGGACCCTCTGGATGGCCCATAGCTCATCTTGATAGGAAGAACTGGAGACCGTCCTCTGGAAAGTCGATCAATTTTTCTTGGGGTCGGCGATAGTCGCGGTACGGACCTCCAGCGTGTGCCTAAATTCATTGATGCCATCGCTCGCAAAGAGAGCCGCTTAAGTTTTCTTACTGTATTGATGGAGTGACTGTTAAAGAAAACCCAGAATACAAATATCTAGGGGTGACAATTACCAATACGTTATCGTGGTCTAAGCACATTGAAAATACCTGTGCAGCTGCCATGCGCAGGCTTGGGTTCATAAGGCACAAACTTAAAGCTGCCCTACAGAAGCAAAATTGTTGGCTTATAAGACCTTAGTGTTACCTAAGCTTGAATACGCCAACATTGTTTGGGACCCCATTTCTAAGAAAGACAAGCAAAAGCTAGAAATGGTGCAGCGCCGGGCAGTGCGTTTTATTTTCAACAAGTACAGATCCACAGATCTTCGTTGATGGTGCAAAAGGGAATTTCAACCTTAGAGCAGCGACGTAAACTAGCCCGCCTAAAATTTTTGTTTTCGTTTTCCATGGCCACCTGAAGCTTAACGCAAACCCTTATGTCAAGCTGTTCTTACCTCGAGCATCGAGACATCGCCACTCACACATTCTTCCTTACAAGGCCCCCACAAATCTATTCAAATACGCTTTTTTCCCGCGGACAATTGCGGATTGGAATGCATTACCGAGTTCGATTTTCTCTGCGCGAACCGCGGCTGCTTTTTCAGCGAAGGTGCTTGCTGCCCTAGAATAATTATCATCTTTGTTTCTGAGGTTCGCTGACCGATTGCTGGTGCTTTTCTAGTTTTTGTGTAGCTCTCGAACGGTTTAGGATGTTTTAGTCGTGGGTTTTCATTGTTTGTTGGGAAAAGTGCGTATTTGTCTTTTACGAGCTCTATTGCATAATACGAGCTCTATTGTATAATGGTTTTGTTTTACCTGACCTAGAGACAGTGTGATCGTTGCAACTTTCTAGTTTACAATGAGTTTTGCACTGTGCAACGTTTTTTCTTTATCTGAAAATGTGTGTATAAATGTTTGTATGGGTGTATTTGTTTATATATCTATACTGCTCGTGTGTATGAACAAAGCATGGTTATTGATATGTATTCACCGCTACCATGCGATACATGTAACTTTCCCATCTGCCCTCCTGCTTGGTCCTTATAGGACTGCAGTATGTAATAAATAAAAATAAATAAAATAAATAACTGTTGTAACTTAACTTTCGGGGTGCATCTTATTTTATAAATTTAGAGTTAGGCAGGTCCCGGTTTGAAGACGCAGTGTGATTTCCCGAGCCTTGTTAAACTTTACGTGTGGAAGTGCGAATCTCCCACGGCCACTTTTCCTAAGTTCATGAGTAACTCAGTGATTGCCCCGTTTAAGGTGTGGATCATCTATAGATGTCCACGTCCACGTCCGTAACGCGTTCATCTGCAGATCGTTAACCCATAATGGGGTAATCGCCGAGTTACTCGCGACAGAAGTGCGTCCACCTCGGTTTGAAAAGACCAGGCTTCACTACTATTATTAAAGTTTTGCGAATAAATGAATGTATACAGGTGACAAACAAACGCACAAAATATGACGGCTACAAAAATTTCACTAAGCGTTCGTACTTCGACCTTCACAAGGAATGAAGTTCATGTCTGAGTGTTCTACTTGAGGGTAGCTCAAAAATTGTCGTCACCATTACTTTACTTTCCGACTACTGTGGAGGAAAAGAAGGTGTAAAAGCGGGCTGCACTATATGGTCCTTGGTGCTGTCAGTGTTTTAGATATAAGTGAAATGTATGACATTATTAGTGTCGATTCAACTTGTGACTTCTGAGCAGGTACGCCGAACAGGGTCACTGGGTCTTGGGGCAGCTTTTCAAATAAGATAAGCGACTGAGAGTTGTCGCTGGGGAGGATTTATGTATCGTCTCCTTCGCGCCAAAGATTAATCGATCGATCAAATGGGTCATTTGTTGCTAATATCTAGCTTTCTAAAGTTTCTGGGTGTCTGAAATTCTTTCGGGGTATTCAGTGGCAAAAGATGAATTGGTTGTGCAAATCGGAATAAACGAAATACGGCAGAATAGAGCAGCCTTCACTGATAACGAGCACAATGTATTACACGTATTCGCCGCGCCGCATCTCTATCCCGGGTCGCGTCCTTGAACCGGATTACCCGCAGTTATGGTCATCCATCAGAGGGACTTTGGAAATACCATTACACGTTGCATATCAGATTTGACCTTCGGCTTATCAGAATTCCAGGCGGGAAGGTGCTCTATATTATACCTAGGGCAAGCGGAGTAATTGTATTAAGGCCCAAGCCCAGTCTAGTGAGAACGTGACCTATTGCGAAAAGCCGCAGTAGCGTACAAAAAAGTCACTTCACCAGCTGCGTGCGTCGTGGATCGGGAGGAGGGCGAGCTGCAGGTTTACTTCGTCTTTGCAGCGTTCGCACGGCTAAACAAAAAGAAGAATAAAAGAGCGCTGTTAGGGTAATATAAAGCGCTCAGTAAAACAGCCATGCCGGATGGTATTCCGCCTTCCAGTCGTCTTAGCGAAATTCATAAGGGACTCTGTGAGCATTTGAACAGCGATGCTGTCGTAGCTCACCGAAGTTCGTGCGGTGTCACCAAAAAGCACCCCAGGTGGGTATGCGCCACAGGGTTTGGGCAAGCCCCGCTACCATGTACAGCAGGTGGGGGTTGGTTGCATGGCTGGATGCAATACTTCGTGAAGGAACTGCAAGGCGGGCGTGGGCGCGCAGCGGGTCACTCCCACGGGTGTGAAGCAGAAGCGAACACGTGAAAAGAAGACAGATAAAGAAAGACAAGCAAATATCGATAGTACATAGAAAGAAAGACTACTAGAAAATAGAGCCAAATAAAGAGAATGTAGACATAAAGGACAAACAATCAGAAAAAGAGAGGGAAAGAAGACAATAGAAGGAAATGGGAAGACATAGGAGAAGAAAACACAAGGTATGAAGGCTTAGAAAGAGGGAAAGACAGGGAAAAATATAGGAAGAAAGTGGCACATAAAACATAAATTGAAAGAGAGAAAAGACTATAAGAGAATGGAAGAGAGAAATAAATAGAAAAAGAAGATAGATAAACAAGCATAAACAAAAGAAGTGGAAGAAAGCGAATGAAGATGGAGAATTCGAGATAAAGGAAGAAATAGAAAAAACGAGCAAGAGACAAAATATAAAATAAGTAAAAATGCGGAAAACCACGGAGCTGTTCTCTTCAAGTGCGAGCTGAAATTTATGTACAGGGTGTGTTCTTTAAGCAGTACAGATCTTCCTTAAAAAATATAATAGCTAGGCACTTTTCGTCTCCACATCCAGTTTTTGGCCGAGGCGGGAAGATTTTGCCACCAATTAGATAACTTAGGAATCATTATTTAACAAATATAATATTGAATTACTTTTTATTATCAGTTTTAGGGCGGTTTTTATGTGGCGAAGTTGTTCAACTTCAGAAATTATGACGAGCCTAGGTTTTTAAATTTTAAAATGTCATGCGTAGTTTAAGAGATCCATCGTGGTATTTACACGCCGAGGTGAAACCGAAACTATCGCACCTTGTCCGCCGGGACTAACCGAGCGCGTCGAAACTAGTTTCGAAAATTCCACGATGGAGCAGAATTGAGGCTTCGCGGGTAGCTCTTCCACAACGCAGAACCAACGCTGCTGGTAACCACAGGCCGCGAACACGAAAGCAACTTAAGAATTGCTTGAAAGAGCACATTTCAACCACGCACTGATCTTGTACATATCGTAAGCGAAGCAGGTTGACCAATGGGAACAACTGAAGAACAAAAGGCTTTCTGACTTTGGCCTCCAGAACGCAATTTCACAAAATCTTGCGATGCTATTCTTTGCAAGACAGCATTAAAGAACGAAGTGATCATGGAAGTTTCACTAGCACAAGTATAACGAATGATAGAAACGTGAAGTTGCAATAGAATAGGCGTCGTGAGAGCAACCCCAGCTTTGGAAGTACACCTCCCTGTGTATCCTGCATTTACGAAACAGAAAAAAATGAAATATGAGACCCGTTTTATACCAGATTGCAAGAGAAGCAAAATTTTTGCCGACACTTTGGGTAGGCATAAGTGTGGGGAAGCCAGCTGCTCAACCACAGAGCTGAACCACGACCGAAAATCTTTGTGAATTCTGCCCCTCGTCTTTGGCACTCAGCTGCTCAGTGGTTAGTGGTCACCTGTAGCTCACTTTTGAGGTCACGTGCGTGTCGACCTCCCAGCACGGCCCAGCAAGCGCGAGATGATGGACATTACTCCTTTGAGGCATAAACTTCAAAAAATAAAGAAAAACAACTAAAGCAAAAGACGTGACAGCGGCGACTTTTGTGTTCCGAGTCACTGCGACAGCGCGTAGCAGCGCTCATGAAATTCATGCGGCAAGATGCGCGTGGCAGGCGGCTGTCGACGGCTTACGGGCGGACCGTCCTTTTTGTTTTGCATGGCGCAACATTTCGCGTTATCAAGCTGCGCACTGTCGGCGCATGCAAACAACGCACTCTGTACACGCACACCACTTGAAGAGCCGACCACACGTGGTCCCAAGTACACTGGCCACGCCCAGCGGTGTGTTTCGCTCGGATGACGCTGAAAAGGTAGAACAGTGCACATTGTTGATGCGGGTTGGTTTATGATCGTGACAGTGGTAATAGAAAAGGCGCCATGCGTAGGCGAGAACGGGAGCTGATGGAGCCAATGTGATATGAACGCAGATGTCGTCATGGTGCGTTGTGAGGGATTGAAATGTGGGGTTTAACATACCAAAACCACCATAAGATTACGAGAGACGCCGTAATGGAGGGCTCCGGAAATTTCTACCACCTGGGGTTCTTTAACGTGCACCCAAATCTGAACACACATGCCAACAGCATTTCTGCCTCTATCGGAAATGCAGCCGCCGCAGCCGGGGTTCGATCCCGCGACCTGCGGGTCAGCAGCCAAGTACCTTAGCCACTAGACTACCACGGGGTGCGTTGTGAGTGGTGGACAAGATTTACGTTCAATGCAATCGAGACACATGTTCGTTCCAATCGCAGCTCATGGATTCCTAATTAGAATTTATTGCGATTAAAATTATGGGGACATTCGAGGCTCATCGCTCGCCATCGTCGTCATGTTCCGCACAAAGTCCAAATTGACGACATGGCCCTGCACATCGCATGCTGCATGTGCTAGCGAAACCTTTGGGCTATGATGCAGATGGGCGCGGCTAAAGCTAAAATGAAACGCGGCTGCTATCACCTTCGTGTGATGGAGCGCGAAGGGGTGCCTCTAGACGAAGTGGGGAGTAAGGGGCTGCGTCGCTCGGACAGCAACTTCGAACTTTGATTAAAACGCCGATGTCGTGCACGCAATCTCGACAGATATCAGTAGACGGCTTACCCCCCCCCCCCCCCCCCCATACAGCCCGAAAGCCTCTTAGCTGCATGGGTCAACCGTATTTCCTTCCACCCACGATTTCTATCAATACGCGATATCGGATCGTACAAGAATTAGGTGCTATCTCTACTTCGAATGCCATCCAATTTGTTGCTATCGCATCCATTATATCGACTTTGTGAGGAAACTGTGACTTCTTATTGCTGGTTTGTCGCTAGATAGCGGTAGAAAAGTGCAAGCAGTGAAGACAAAACGGAGAAAAATAATAAAATTTACGGGCGATCACACGTGAGCGAAGAAACCGTTTAGACAGCTCCTGCACACTGCCGCCGGTAGGTGGTCTCTTTAGTACAGGGCCTTAGCTCCCGTTCCGCTCGAATCGTACTAGATGACACTGCCTCAAAATGGCGTGTGGTGAGATGTAGATGGGTGCAAGCTATGGTTCGGTTGCTTCCATTAACTCACATGAGAATAAAATACTGCGCTACGAATACAAGGAGAAAAGAAGTTACGAAGAACAAGTGCATGCTGCGTTACAGCAAGCGCAACGCGTAACGTTACGCTTGCTGTACCGTAACGTGTAGCGTGTCCGTTTGGTAATGTCTGGCCCCCCGAGCTTCTTCTGTTCTAGATACTGTACAAAAGTTTTGTAATCATGCAAAATAAACTAGCCTAATACTTCTATTTGCTGCCCATACTTGTCATGCGGTACAGTTTGCGCCTTCGCGCAGAGTGGTCATTCGAAAGAACATAACCGAGGGCGTGTCGCGTGATGCCCAGTAGGAATGACGATTACTATAGCGTGAATTCGAGACGAGGACACAGAGAAAAACGAGGAACAGTATACTTGGACAGATTAGTTGGTTCAAATATGCCTTTCTTTGACTTTTACCGCATACTACGGCCTCCTCTTTCACCCTACAGTGGTGCTTAGTGGTAACAATCTTGGTGACAAACGATAGCGTTAGGAATGTGTGCGCAGAATATTAGTATGCGTTTGGTTTGAAAGTGCTAGTTCCGCACTTCTCTCGGCTGCCTTTATGCATGCGATGTTCTGCAAACATGGGCACACGCTGGACATTGAGACGAGGGCGGAGGTAGGGTTATGTTGGTACAGGTGAAATCACTGATTGGCGGTGGTTAAACAGGCAAACACGAGACTTTACGTATGCAAACGGATAAGTAGGCTGCAGTAAATTGAACATTCTGCGCATTCTATGCTGCGCGACGTTATTCAACGAACAGTTTGCTAAAGCTTACGTTTTACAGGATACCTTCCCATAGAGTTTTTTTTCTGTGGCTGTTTTAAAAGATTTTTTTTATCTGGCGTACACGTGCTGCGCAAACATGTGCTGCATCTGTGTATATGATTAGAGCCACTAGAAGCGTAAACTATAAAGGAACTGAGCAATTAAGTGTGCCTGCTAAATCATTCTAGATTTCAATAGTTCATCAGATAACATATCTAATTGGAAGACGGGTAGAGAAGTATCCTATTGCATTTACTGGGTAATAATGGGCTCCGCAAAACGTTGTATCAACGTTACGTATCTGTCACCTGTTAAAGCACTCTCTGTTTGTCACCGTCCGTAAAGTGATGGAGACCAGAGGGATGCACACGGACACGTTTCGCTTTACTTATATTTACTTTCGATCAAACATGAAAATATTTATTTATTTGTGGGGTTTAACGTCCCAAAACCACCATATGATTATGAGAGACGCCGTAGTGGAGGGCTCCGGAATTTTAGACCACCTGGGGTTCTTTAGCGCGCACCCAAATCTGAGCACACGGGCCTACAACATTTCCGCCTCCATCGGAAATGCAGCCGCCACAGCCGGGATTCGATTCCGCGACCTGCGGGTCAGCAGCCGAGTACCTTAGCCACTAGACCACCGCGGCGGGGCAAACATGAAAATGAAGTACACTCAAAGGGGTACTGACAACAATGTTACAACTCTAGTTGCTGTTTCAAATTCGAAATCCCTAATTAAGAGTCGAAATGACTACTTAATCTCGCTGCTAGTTAAGAACAATATATTCCGAATATACTTTCGCTGGTGGCAGTTGGGGTTCGGAGTAGCACTTGACACTTGCTGGAGCCCTCGATGCGTAGCCGGGGGAGCGACTTGACACCAGGGACCGGAGCGTAGCCGATGTGGCTTCTGTGCAGATGGAGTCGGTGTGCGTCTTCCTTTCGCCCGAGCCAAGGTTCGACTGCCTCAAGCTCCAGGTCATCTTCGTCAAAATATCGCGGTCCTCTCCCGAGATGCCTTCGGGGGTCAATTTCAGAACAGGAGCCTTTCTTTCTGCCGCGCCGGGACCGTGGGGCCCGCGTTGGGGGCAACTTCGTTTCTTCTGCTGTACGATATTGGGGGCCCGCTTGCGGGGACGGCTCCGAATTCGCACCATATGGCGACGTATTCACGGCACATATTCACTTAGAGTTCAATTATTGAACAACGCCCTTTCTAATATGCACACGCATCACACTGTTAAAAGGATTCAGTGCAGGCAGCTTGAGAAAAAGAACAGAAGATTTGCCGTATCGCAAAGATGTCAAACCCTCCCCCAGAAGCAACGCTAGTTTATTTCAGTTAGGTAAAAACTTGCGGCTGCCGACTTTCTCGCATTCACAAGGATGTTCATTATGCTTCCCTGACTGCTCGTATCGGCTGCAACGAAAACGACGGGAAGTCCTGCGGCTGGTCGTCCACGGATGTCGTTGTTGCGTGCCGCTTGTCGCATTTGCGGCCGCGGGGATTAAGATAGTGTATGCGCAGCCAGCCATTAGCTACCTGTGCGTGTGTGTGTGTATACTATCGGCAGCTGCCGGGCGCACCGGTCGGATCGGGGATGGCTCACGCGAGCCTACCTCGTGCGTGGTTGGAGCAGCGTGCGGAGACCTTGGGACACTGCGGCGGATCTCGATCTGCTGCGACGGAAAGAGCCCCCATTCCGAGTCCGAGCACGTCGCCCGGTGTGCGCGACACATGGGCGGCCGCGCAGCTCTTTTTTTCATTTACCTGAGGCAACTCGGCGGAGCTGTCGTGCCCTTCTTCCTTCGTGGGTAGCGCCAGGAGAGTCAAACAGGCGAACAGGCGTCCGCATCTCTGGGTCACCGGAGAACGGCTTTCGATAGCACGCTGTGCCACTTAGCTTTTGTCTTTCGGAAATGGCGCGTCACTTGCCGACTGAGTGGCCATCTCCTTCGTTCTCTTTGTTGTTTTATCTTTGCTTTGTGACCTTTCATATCTTCCATATCTTCGCTGCAGAATGACCGGGGAACAGCTTTTCTTACGGACATTTCTGCTTTCTCTTCCAGTACTTGAAAGCCGTAAGGCGAGCACATCGGGCTGCCGATTGATAGGGAGGGTTTAACGCCCCCAAAGCCACTATATGATTATCAGAGACGCCGTAGTGGTGGGCTCTGGAAAATTTGACCACCTGGGGCTATTTAACGTGCACGCGAATCTGGGCACACGGGCCTACAGCATTTTCGCCTCCATCGAAAATGCAGCCGCCGCAGCTGGGATTCAATCCCGTGATTTGCGGGTCAGCAGCCGAGTGCCTTAGCCACTAGACCCCCGCGGCGGGGCAAGCGAACATGATGGACACCTAAAGTCAGTGATACGACCTTGTCTGAGTGATATAGCAGTGATACGGCCTGCCCTCTGCTCCCCAGTTGGCTTAGTGCGAAAGAAATCGAGCTTGGTAAGACAGATGCTTGGGCTAGTTGGTGACTGTGAATCAACATATTTGCACAGCGCAAGACTACAAGTAGTTACGACGTAACTACAGAAAAACAGACAAGGACAGACAGAGTGCTGTCGTGCCAGAAAGAGCACTGTCAGTGCTCTTGCTGTGCTTGTCTCTTCTTCTGTAGTTACGCCGTAACTACTTGTAGTCTTGCGCTGTGCAAATATGTCGAAGGAAATCGATCTTCGTAGCACTTTCGCTATGGATGCATAAGCGTAGACGAAGTGATCACGTGGTACTCACAACGGCCAGCCCTTGCTCGCCCACATTCTAGGGCTAAACTGTCTTTACTCATAGGGTCCTGGCCCGTCGAACTTGTATTAGCGCAGTACATGTATAAGAAGCAAGCGCGACACGGGCGTAGAGAGAGAGAGAGATAAAGATGCAAGGAAAGGCAGAGAGGTTAACCAGACGCACATCCGGTTTGCTACCCTGCACTGGGGAGGGGATAAAGGGGAGAAAAGAGGTTGCAGAAAGATGAGAAGGTACACACAAGCACGAGCACACTCGGGGAGCACACACAGTTTACAGGCGGTCGCTCAGGTTTGTTGACTTAAGGTAAAGTAGCAGTGCTTTAGTTGCTTTATGCGCAACTGAGGCAGATGCCCAAGGTCCTAGTATCTTCTGTCGATTCAAAACCATCCGTAGCTGGCATCGCTGTGTGTCGTAGCAAGCGCAGCTGCACAGGACGTGTTCGATGGTCTCTTCATCTCCGCAGTAGTCACATGTAGGACTGTCTGCCATACTAATGCGAAAGGAGTACGCCTTTGTGAATGCCCCACCCAACCAAAGGCGGCATAACAGTGTCGCATCGGAGCGGGAAAGGTGTGATGGTAGCTTTAGCTTGAGCGAAGGATCCAGTTCATAAAATTGACACCTTTGGAAGGTGGTAGACGACCAGAACGTGCGTGTGAGATCTCGAGCCAGCAGGTAAAGTTGTCTTGCTGCATCATTCCTTGATAGAGGAATCGGGACTACACGGGTTTCTTCATGGGCTGAGCGGGCTGCATCATCGGCTAATTGAACAGCCCGCTCAGTCCATGAAGAAACCCGTGTAAAGATAAATGTAGCTAGGCGCATACCTAGCTAAATTTCTATTTAAGTCTGTGGCGTCTTTCCTCCTTATATGTACTGCGTTAATAGAAGCTAAGTTCATGGATGACCAACTCACCAAATATACAGCACTTCTTGACACTCCTGGGCTGTTTTCTGATATTTTTCAGTCACTGCCTGATTTCTGATTTAGTTTCTGATTTTCCGACGTTCTCACGAAGGATCAACCAAAAGGATGATGGGCCCAGCTGAGCGCGCTTTATGGACATGTGCTTAATCTCTCCTTGTTTGCAACTTGGCTACGTCGTTCGGCACTGACGCGCAAGAACGTCGGCGCTAGCGCCCGAGAACTAATGATTTGGGCGTCTGTGCATAGCAATTGACTCTTGTATCGCTATTGGTGAACAAGCAGTCACTGTGCATCAGGAAAGTCTTTGCACTCTGCGACAAGGTAAGCTCAGTTTTCCAAGCATTCACAGGCGCCATCGTCGGCCATGCACTCAAGACGTCAAGTCTGGATTACTGATCCCTGTGTACTTTAACGACCGTTTATGTCCCCTGGAAAAGCGTAAGAATTATTAAAGGCAGCTGAATTGGCAATTACGAGTATGCTCGAGACGCAGGCGGTAAGTTTTTTTTATTAAGTTGCCAGATACCTGAAGTAGGCTGGTCAGAACAAGAAATGTAGCGACGACGCCCAAGAGGGAAAATACATCCTAAAGAATCTGCGAGTTTAGCAGTGCCGTCTGACGTAACACTGAAATAACAGTCCGAACACAATTAGCATTTGCTCTATCGAAGTACGGCAGCAGAATTTTGAGTACTTGAACGCGGGCATACCGAGGCTGAAATTCGAATAGAACAGTCGCCTCATCACAACGTGTGTAAGGCATGTTCAAGTCGCCTGTTGTGCCAAGTTTTATTCCGCTTCGTGGTCGCCATAGATATCGCCGGCCAGCCAATCGATCACTTATGTTACAGTGTCTAGAAATATGCTGGCTAGTGTGCTGAGCACCCGCATTCCGTACGAGGGAGTGTGGCCGCACATGTGATGACTGCACTCAGATGCCACTAGCGGCGCTGCATGTCGAGAGGGTGCACGAACGCGCGAAATTCCTTTCGTCCTGTTGCTTCCGGAGCCTCACCACGTTTAAAATCAGTGTGTGGCAGCTGCCACCTGATTTACTGTGAAGTTCGACGGTGCCTAGTGTGCACTGCAAACCCTGAGATGTTAAAAGCTAAGCGGCAATGCAAATAAAGGACGTGTATTGCGCCGTTGTGTCAAAGAACTTATCGGTCGAACTAGAA